>NC_064671.1:600000-862500 GCF_943734685.1 Anopheles coluzzii
GTTTGCTAACACCTACAGATTCGTTCACCGATTTTGCAAAAATGACCCAACATGACACTACGTTTTCCAGAAATGGAACATTTCCAGCTGCGCAACTCCCGCTGCGGTTGCCCACATTCGTTATGGACATAAATATTCATGGAATGATCAATATTTGCCGCCACACTTGGGATCGCGTCATCGACACCTCACTTGACATTGAAAGTGGTGTTTAGTGCGGGCGAAACGGGCTGCGTGTCGCGTAAGTCAAACAAACAAACCGGGGCTGCGGAAGAAATTAATGAGTTGGGAGCCCTATATAAACCGACGGTGACCATCGTGTACTGGGCGATTTGTTTTCCAGCTCGATTTAATCTCATTATGGGAAATTGGATTGCTTTCTTGAACCCGGAGAGATTCTTGAGCCACTACTACCTATTTTTAATAAAACTGGCGAGCAGCAGCTGTCCATGTTTATCTTCCAATGTCAACCGGATCCTCCGAAGAGAGGCACATGGATCATTGACTGTTGTTCATGACATTTCTTTGCGCGATATGTTAAGGAGGGATCTAGAAGTGGGTACAGAAAGCATTCAAGTTTCTAGAAGCTCCCAGATTCTGCCACGTGATCTCACAGCTAAATTGTGGGCATTATTCGTAACAAAGGAAGTGCGAACGCGGGTGTCCCGTGTGATCTACAGTTGGGTAGCGCTTGCACACAAGTCTCATTCAAGGGTGCAATTGGTGATGAAAAATTAGTCATCCAGAAGCAAACAATCATCCCTTTGCATGCGCACTTTATTTGCTGCAATTTCGCGCGCCCCGAAGCCTCTCTGTCACGTACAGTGCGCCATTCAATCACCATGTAATTAAAATTACCATTTTTTACAACGCGCTGCACCGTTAAGAAAACGGCCGTGTGCAAACCGCACTCCGCTATAGTTGCTGTTTAGCTGCCACCACCCGAGAGATGGCGGCATGGCAAGTATGGTAAACATGCTAAAGACGGCAACAAAAAATAAACACCTTTCAGCTCTTCAACCCCGCCGACACTTCACAACTCGCGGAGGTTAGGCATCGTGCTCCCTTTTTCGCAACACAGCCGTTGCCGCTCTGTGAAATCCAAAGTGTCGTACACTGCGCGATCGCGTTCACCTCCCCTGCGGGAAACGAGGTTAATGAAAACTGCGTCGCGCAACGACACTAAAACAATAGACAGTCAGAAATTAATCTTCCCCGGCGAGTCTCTGGCCGACCAGATGCCGTTTTGTCACAGCAACCAGCGGTGGACCTGGGGGGATGATCGTGGGTGGGCTGTAAGATCGGGTAATCCGGAGACGAAGTTCTTTGCTGGAACATTTGGTCTCGCGCACACACGCTGTAATCCTCTGAGAGTCGTGAGATAAACGCAACACCAGTGACGTTTGCACCGTGTAACGAGCTGTTATTGCCAAGTGTCTCAATGCAAGGGCATCCAAGGTACACATTCGCTTGAAGCCCACACTACCCATTGGCGGATTGTTGCCACCGGCAGCTCCGGTACACGTGCACATGTGAGAAATAAACTCGCGTGCCCAAGGGGTGTGCTAATGATAATCTCACGCGGCATCACGAAGATTCCGTCAAATGTAGCCGCCGCTGCCGTTCGCAGCCACCTAGGTAAATGGGCAATAACGCAACAACAAAACGGTTGCCCGTGGTGCAATATGGACGCGGCGGAGGAACACGGTGGTGTTGGATGTAGCTTCCTTGCACACAGTCAACAGTCATTAATACTCACACTGTCCAAGACGCACGATGCACAATGAAAGGGTAGGAGTCGGGCACAACGGCACCAGGAGGTTCTCAGGCATAAATTGCCACTGTCCGAACAATGGAATTTTTCGTAAACCAGTGCGCGCTCAAAGACAAACCTAACAAGGTACAGCCCCGCACACGACATCATCCATAGCGCATTGGCTCAAACGTTACGTAGCCAGGGGATTGCTCACGGGTATGATGCGACAACGAACGTGTAATTAATTGTCGAATTGTTAAAGGCCCATGTCGGGTCCGGTGGTCTCCTCCGTCGAAACACAGAAACCCCACTCGGTGCGCCTTACCTTGAAAGCGAGAGTGAGCTGCAGATCTAGTTTAGTCACAACAGCATCACAAATTCATCTGTAGTACACGCTATGTGCAACCGACAGCACCTCATTGTTTTCAGTTCCCATGACTGAGTGACTGAGCTTCGCAAATGTTGTCCACATGGCGTGACGCGTTAAGCGAAGCCCCAGCAATATTTTCGAGAGTGTCGAAAAATGTGAATTGCTTGCAGCCAATTCACAGCAGCGGCATTAAGCTCTCATCAGCCATCGAACGACAGATGATGTTTCCCGTTCAACGTTCAACAACACACATGGTTTCCGTTCATGCGCAATCAAAAAGATCCTCAGACTTTGGTGGATGAAACATGATATCCTCCTTGCCTGAAGGTTGTCTCTTTCTTTCGAATGCCACACATCTTTCGATCCATTCAGACGACCTCTTACAAGGTCCAAAAAACTACCCATGTAGGCTCCCTTTAATCCCTAAGCGTATCGAATGAATCCCATGGCCATGACATAAACCCCCACCGAAGGTGATGCTATCGATGACCAACACGGTCCAGCCACACGAGAGACGACAACGACGTAGCAATTTGATCCCTTTGCAGTACAGTCTCGAACGATGGACTTATCATGCACAAGGTCACTGCTGGACCCTTGACGATGGGACGATCTGTAGACTTAATTAAGCAATCAAGCAAATCAGTATGTTATAATACATCCACGGCTCTTCCAGAAGAAGCGGATGGAATTTTAAATCTATAAACCATCGATACGGAAGTGAACAACCGGTTTCGAGTAAATGATACATCAAGTACACTCTAAAACGATGAATATTGTACTTCGCGGCAGCTTTTCATTCTAAGTAATCATTAGAAGGAAACCGAAACCAAGAACATCTAAAGAAGGTGAAGATGAGATCATGCGCCACAGTATTCTGGCACAAACACCACCTCCAGGCAGCATCATATCACCAGAAAACAATAAAACCGCGTGCTCTCTGACATCCCGCCTGCGTTGGGGGCACAGTTTGATTGATGTGCCAAAATGTAATATTTCACACACACACTCGATTTCAGCTCTTGTTCGGAAAGCATCCTTCCTTGACGGTGAATTCGCCACAACTAACCGATCCCATGACAGCACCACTACTCGACTGGATGACCTCATTTTGTGGAGGAGCAGTGGGCTGAGTTCACACGGAACGTGGCTCAAATTTCGGATCATTCGCTATTGGTTTGGTTGTTCCGCGGGTGTCGAAAAACGAGCAGCAGGACCCAACGACCCAAACCAAGGTCGTCGTACACATCTTCACACTTATGGCGGCGGAATAACATTTCGGTTAGCCGGAGTGTTTATCTGTCACACATCAGAAGTGCATTCTCGCTTGCACTCTTATCAGCCGTCGTGTATCAAACAAGTTTCCAGACTTTACCGACATGCGAGCGGGCTCTTCCCTTTGACACATCAACACAGACACTGTGGCAGCGGAGGTGTTCACGCGGTCGCTATGGTTGCAGCAGCAACAGCAGCAATGCACACGGCACACGAATAAAGAGCGTGCTTTGTCGCTGGCAGGATCAATATTTGAACATGCCCTCGTAGAAGGGAATGACTGTCTGGAGAGCTAGACCAGCTTTCCTGTACGCTAATATTGACACACGGACACACAGAGAAACGCAAAATTTGCAACCAGCTGGGAGAGCGTCAAGAGGTTTTTGACATATTCCGTCATATTTACCTTTAGCCGAGATGGTTTAATTCTCACACACACACTCTAAGCTTGGTCTGGAAGGGTCGATGCTTCTGTTATCATATCTGTAAATAGACAAAAAAGAGTAAAGCAAAGGTTAGATGTTGTAAGATGCGGTGTGTTTGCTTACTGCAAGAACTGAGAGTCAATAATAACTCCGACTCCGAGAGCTTGCTAAAACGCAATACTCGTTCCAAGGTAAATCATTTCTCTGAACCCCACATAACGTGAAATGATTATTGATATTATGTATCAAACTAACTAGAGAAGTCGAAGACGGTATAATTTTGCAGGACGTGTTAGAGCCATGCTGTGAGCTAGGCAAACCCAAGATAGTGGCTACAAGGCTTCCGTCCCCAAAACTTGGAGTCAACTTTCTCCCGCAGCATGGGCGAGGGAATTGAAGGATTGAGCTGTGATGCAACAAATGGTGGGTCGAATTGGCACCGGCGAAGAATACGATAGATACAAGAAAAAAAAAAAAAACATCTCATCATCCGTCACCAGCAAATGGGAGAAGTAGTCAGAGCATGCATAACGTGTCCACCGACGACTTTTACAGCACAGGGCCGTCTAGGGCGTTCCTAACTCCAAGACTATTTGTTCCATTACGGGCTCCGTTTGGGGCTGAGGTAAGATCTGCCACTTCCCGATAAGTGCGATTGCTTCACATTGGTAAGCAGGCGGTGGCAGGCTGCAATAATTTGATTTGACTCCGTGTTCCAGTGGAAGACTTTAACGAAGTGTGTGTGTCTGGATGAACCACAGTGACGACATTGAGGAAATTAAAAACATCACTTCATCGTGACTGTTTTCACTCGCTCGACGATCGCAAAGACCGTACCTTGGCGGGAGCCTCTGGAAGATCTTCATAAGCTGCACTTCGGAGCCGGTGCCATAATCTCGGAGCAGAGCAAAGATGAGAAAGGAGAGTGTGAGAAAGAAACGCTTGCTCTTATCGCTACCATCGCACACGATGGTGTGCACTTATTTGAGACCTAAGCTTTCCGCCACTTATTTGATCTTTTGACGAGGAGGTTTTTTTGCTCTCTACTCCACAGTATGAGTGCGTCATACTTCAACAGCAGCTGTTTGATTCCGGTATGCAACGCGCAATATGGTCACGCGGTACCAGTAGTTCCCCCCGACACTTGGGACGACCGTTGTACGCTGAATTCCAGATTGTGGAGACTAGTCTGACCACACAACTCCGAGCTCTACAACAAGCGTGAAATGCACTTTAACGAAAGACGAGTATCTGTGGTGCGCGGCAAATGAGCCGCCATGATGTGAATGAATTAAATGAAAGGCCGTACGGTTGCAGATAAAACGTGGCTCGCAAGCGATAGCCTTGAACGTGTTGTAGAGGTTGGGGAATTTGTGATGAGCTTTTGCTATATTTTCCAAAGAACTGCAAATGCGGTAATAACGCTTCGTCGTTATCTTCTGGGGGAAATACCAAAACAGTGCAACATTGGCGATGACTAACAGTGCAAATAAGAATCCGAGAGAGAAGGAAGTGATTTGTTTTTGACATACTGACAAATCTTGAACCGCAATGACATTGAAAGGCTTCTTGAAGGCATGGGGAATAATCTGGAACGATGTCCGAAAACGATCACAAAACCTCAGAACCAGAACGGAAACCGTGCAACCGTGCAATCGCATATGCTAACTCGAGTTATCAAGCTCATCGGATAAATCTGACTAACAAATGATGAGTTAGGCTTGGCAATTTCATTATGGCTGGCGCGGTCGTATTGCTTGTACCGTAACATCTTGTAGCCGCAGTGGTTTCAACACTTTTTTCGTTCGAATGAACAAGAATCAAAGTAAACTACGGTTTCGTACCGGATCTGAACGGTAGTAGAGTGGCGGTACTGTAACATTTCCTCTACCGTGTGCCAAGGCATTGAAAGATAACGCACCCACACTATTCGCGTCAGATCTGCCTGTTGCGTTAAACATCTCATTCTGACATTTCCAGAAAAAAAACATTGGCGCATATCTTAAACTGGTCCATTTTGTACCGGTGCACGTATAAACCCGGCCTTTCATGTTGCTCGGATTGGAGTTATCTGGTCGTAAAATTAGCCATGCTCGTGATTTAATTCACGCACAGCAACTTGGCAGAAGCGCACCTTCAATTAGCATACGATGATTCAACGGTGCGCGGCGTCACACGCGTCTAGCACGCGGTTCATTCAATCTGCCCCATAATTTGCTCACCCATTGGCCCGGCGGAAGCTCCCGCCATTGTCGCCCAATTGGCACGTTGACACAATTTCACCTTCGCTCGCTTGCGGAGCCGCGATTTGTTGCTGCTAATGTGAAATTCCAACCGATTCCCCACAACTTACTGCTATGGGTGAGTCAATTTTTGACGGTTTTTACTTTTGCTACCACAACAGCGAAACCACATTCCACCGGCAATGACGTGGTGTTGTGTGTTGTCGTGTGTAGAGAGAGAGGGAGAGAGAGAGAGAAAGAGCGCATTTCGTCACCTTGCAAATCCGCTGATCGAATCCGCAGCATTACTCCAGCAGCATCATTCTTTGCCACAGGGTTATTGACATTTCCTGCTTAAGAGAGGCACGACAACGCAAACATCTTCCCGAGTTCGCAAAGCTGCTGGGGAGGGATGCTGTGAGAAGGTAATACGCCGCGGTCCGGGCAAAACCTGTTGCCCGATAATCGTTGAACTGCAAATCGGATCCGACCGAATGCCGGGATGTAGGCAAATTAACTAATCTTGTGCTTTCGAAAAGGAACGGTGGAGTTTGTAACAGTCCCGACGGGAGCGCACGGTTGGATTACGTGCGTGGCAGCAGTAGCAGCGGAACGCACTGACTATGATGTCATCGGTGGTTCGATTGGGTAGTAGTCGCTAGCTAGAACCGGTAGCACTAACCTTCAAACCAGTTCCCTTTGGGGTTGACTGGAGCAATTTGCGTGCGAGGGCTACTTGAAAGGGCTCGGTGCGTTTTCATCCGCTCATCTATACAGATAATGAATGAAGTAGAAGATGGGCGACATCTATGTTTGGGGGAAAATATCAAGCTTGTAGCTGCTGTTACCCAGCTTCTTCTCGATAGCAAACCAACGTTCATTGATTTTACGATCTTCTCACGCTTTACAACGCTTCTACCGTACACCAGCGGCATCCAAGCAAGGTTCCTCCACCTTTTGGGATACCCGAACTAGCTTTTAGGATGGCTGCAGCAACCTCCACCAGAGCCACCCGATAGCACGTACGAAAAGAACACCGGATTAAGCGCAAATCAGCAACGAACCCCTCTTCCAACAGCGTTCGCTGCGGTGGACTCAAGCAACACGTGATCGCTGGAAAACCAGTTTTCGCAGAACAACATTCTGACCACAGCAGAGCGCGCTACGTCAGTCGGTACACCGAAACCGTACCACAGCAGCAGCAGTTCAGAAATCGGACATCTTCTGGCGGTAGTAGTGGGTACCAACGCTGGTCAGTGTCAGTGCGCACACGCGTTCGGGGGTTTGAAAATCTTTCGGAAAGCCGGTTTGCCGTTCGCTGCCTGCGCCACCACCTCTTCTTCTTCTTCGACTAGCCACGGTGCGAGAGTAAAATTGCTGCTGCTGCTGTTGCTGGTACTGCTGCGGCCAGTCGTACGTCAAACGGCACTGGTCAGGGCGTCGTCCTGCCTCGCGATTAGCGTACTTCCCCCTCCACACCTCTTGCTCTTGGTTAATGCTGGTTGTTGCGCGGGTTTGGCACAAAACTTCTTACCGTGGAGGTTGTAGCGGCGCAGTTTGGATGATTGTTTGAGAAAGGAAACTAATGTTTGAGAAGCTGTAAAGTAATGGAAATTAAAAAGCAAAAAAAGGAAGGGGCAAAAAACGACAACTCCAGCTGTGCACCAACTAGAGTGTACGTGGCGGTGGAGGCGAGCCTCTGGAAATTAGGTGTGACCGTGCTCTCGCTCCGTCTCTGCCGTGGAGCTTTGTGTGCTTTTGATGCCCGTTTTCCGTTCATTTTATGTGCGGGGAGAGGCTGGGGCTGGGACCGTGGTTGTAACTACCAAACTCGCACTCACAGGTTTTTTGATCGATAGCTCCACACGCGCTCCACCAAGAACTGGGCAGAATCAATCCGCACTCCGATTGCCCTGACCTAGTTGGGTTCTGCCGAAGCTTGATGATATTGCCGTTCTTTTCGTTTCGCTGGCGGCTTTCGTGGTCGGGACACGTTTTTTGGCCAGCCGGTCCCTGCCGGCAATAGGCAAACCCCCAGCTCGTGTATGTCAATGACCCACAGGTGCTGTTTAGGTGAACTGAGTGTACCGATGAAGCTTACCGAATAGAGATGAAATCACACTTTTGCCCGAGAATCGCCAGAAGAAGTTGGGAAGTTATAAGACGTAAGCGTCAGCTTCAGCTTTAAGCACAATTGGAGCGGTTTTGGCTGGCCTGGCAACAGCGAAACGGGTGCGCTCCAAAGAAAGCCACAGCAAGCGGTGACAAAACCAACGCCTCCTATGGTATGGACTGAGACAACTTTGCCTATCGAAGATACCGTAAAACCTTCGTTGAACCAGTTTAGGCCCTACCACGCTTTCTTGATTTAAGCACCAGTGGGCCAATTTCTAGGTATTCCCCACATTACTACTGGTGGCTCCATCTGCAGCTGCTGTCTTTCCTTCCCAAGGGCCCGCCCCGGCCATGTATGTAGCCGCATGTAAAGCACTTTATAAATTGTACTTTCCAGAGAACTGCAAGCGATACCGATACAAAGTAGAGCCCGCCCTGGTCTTTCGAGAGTTAATTTTTTTGCCCTCTCGCCGCCGCCTCATGGGTGCTATAACAAACGCTTCATCAACTGCAATATCGGAAGTGTTCGTGGTCCTGCTGTCGCTGCCCGCTGTGGTTAGTGATTTATACGGACCCAATTTGCTGGGGTATATATTGCACAGACCGGGATCTTAAGCCCTTGTAACTTAAGTCAGGTGCAACTAAATAGCAGTGCATTACATAAACCCTTGTCGGTCGTCGCATAACATAGGAAGTGGTGGTGCAATCTCGTGCACAGGCGTAATGAGCCGTATCGGGATAGATTTTACTTGCATTGTGCAAAGAAAATAAGCGTTTTGTCGGTCTGTTGTTGCAGGATAGGTAAGTGAATAATGTATCAGTGTACTACAGATTGAATATTAAAAATAGTAACAATATTGTTCCGAAAAACCTGCCCCAAGTAATTAGTGCGCACCCTGTGTCTAGTGCGGACGTACGATAGCGTTAGCCAACCGATCCGACGACCGAACCTCGCATTACTTGCGCCATCATCTTTCCGGTATGGCGCAAATTGCACGGAATCACATGACTCGCATTACAAAATGACAACCACGGATAGGAGGGCGGCAAAAAATCCGTTTACGTCAACACATTAAGCAGGTTACGTTGAAAGCCTGCCACTAGAGCAAGCCCGTCTGATGTTTCCATCACCAGTTTGTTGTCAGCGGAAAGCGCAGCACACGTTCATCGTGCACCTCCGCCCTGCCGGAACGAACCTCTGGAGGAACCGAATTTGACCTTATTTCTGTGGCAGAGGTGGCTGTCGTGGTCTCTGGTGCTCGGGGTGTTTTGTGTCGCGCATCGTACAAACGGCGTATCGTGTAAAAGGGCACCGAGCGAGTTGGCACCAATCATGAAGGGCTGTGTGCAAGATGGACTCTCGAGAAGAAAAGCACCGACGATGCCCCGGTATCTGTCAACAAGGTTTCTTAATGTAGTAGAAACCACACCATAGAAGCCTGCGAGCGAAAAACCGGCAACGATTATTAACGCATCAAAAGCGATCGCGAGCATTTGATTCCCATCGCGACCGGGACTATCAATCATTTGCGGGAGTTGAACCCACGGCTTCAGCGAGGCGAGTATATGGTTGAGATGGATCCTTCAAGAATTCCATAAACGTTCCAGAGAATCTTGCGCCATACGTTGATGATATGCGTACACGTTGAGATCAATCAGTTGTTAAAATATACCCGGCGGGCTTCATTTGGCGAACGATTAAAATGTAATAATAAAAGACCAACCTTCCCAGCGCAAATTACACTCGCGTGTGCTGGGCAAAGCGAGAGAAGGTCGCCGACGCCGTCCATTGAACCGTGGGTCCCGTGTGCAGCTGCAGCTGCATTCAGCCATCATTGCAGCCGGTCGATGCAACACACACACACATACCCTCCGAATAGATAACGCGTGATAGAGGGCCCGGCTCAGAATTGATTACATGCCGCGCTACATTTGATGGATCGGTTGACCGATAAGGCAAGGTCGGGGGGAATTGAAAGAGTTTCTCTCGCTGCCAATCGTTTGGAGAGGTTTGGCCACAAAGAAATCCCAACTGCAAACGAGGTTAAAAGCGAACGCATTGCCAGCGAGGTGCGACCCCCCTCGGGAGCACAATGCGCACTACGGCAGCACTAGGAGTTCAAGGTATTCATTTTTAATGTCCCAAAAATTGAAATCTATTGAACTAGCGGCCACGGTCATTGCAGCAACCTACATATCGAGGAGGCCTTTTGAAGGTCTGTAGAAAGAAAGAAGGCCTTTAGAGCGGTGGGAGAGCGTCTCATCTTAGCTATACCACATGTGTACACGCACACACATCACATCACGATGTGTTGATCTCATTTTCACCCTGAGAAATAGAAGAAACCCCTATCTAAGCCAATTTGGGGGAGAAGTTGTTGCAAGTACACCATCGGACTCGTTTTTATTTTCCCGGCGGCTTCGCACTCGACAACGATCGACCATGAAAGTGTGTCTAATTTAAAGAGAGGCTAGCAAAAAAAAAAAAAATCAAGAGCACACAGCCATATGAGAAAGAAAGGAAAAAGTTGCAGACACAAATACCGGGCTTCGTACCTCACGAAGAGTAACAATAAAAACAGACACCCAAAAAAACCCTCCGACGGTGTTGCGGCTATCATCAACTTTCATCAACTGTATGGGCGGGCGAGGAAAAACGCAGAGGGAGTGAGAGTGTGTTCAGTTTCCTTATGTTTTCGGTTTTGCCACAAATTAAATGGTTAGTTAATAAGGTTCGCATTGTACCCGCAACCGAGCGCGAGCGCGATCGCGATCGTGGTTTCAATTTTCATCCCCGCCGGCTCCGACGTGTGACGTGACGGACCTGATGGTTCGCGGGGCCATCTTCACCCTATGACCTAGTAAATGGGGAATGTCCGCGGTGGCACAAAACCGCGCCACCGTCCGAAACCGGGGTGTGAGGTCAAGTCGATTGAAAGCCTTGGAAATGGCGGCCTGTGCATGCCCCAGGAGAAGAGTGCGGGGATTTCTTGGAAGACATTTCCTGTCCCGGCAATACTCCCGCCAGGCCACAAGACATCCGGGAAGGGGGTGGAGTTCTATCCTCATTCGCCCCATAAATTATCCTGCCCGAGTGGGACTCGATGGGGTTCCTTAGCGTGTTTTTGCTGCGGGGATTCGCTCGGGGTTTGAAATGCTTTTGAACAATTTCACAACAACGCTAGAAGCTTGAACGAGGGAGTCATAAAAATGATCTCCACAATGTAGTAGTAACGCGCGGTTTGGTCGAGGTAGAACTTGCGAAAACAACAACGAACGAACAAAAACGTTGACCAATAATCTCTCGAAGTCTTTTGGGGCGCTATAATAATAGGTATCCCTCGCCCCTTCCACGCCATCAGAAAAGACAAGCCGAACATCTTCGCAAAAATCAATACCTCTCAAATGTTTAAGAAAGAGGCAAGTAAACCAAACCCGCGCGTTCCCCTGCCGCAACTCGAGGCAAGGTAAAACAAGCCAGCAATACGCAGAAACGGCCACATTTCGGTACATTTTAAGCATCTTCTTTGCAAGCCCGTCAATTTCGCAGATCCAGCTGACGAAGACTTCTTTGCTGGACTGTTGGAAGTCCTCCGGTTCGCGCAGGCTGTCTGCGCAAAGCCTGTCTGCGCAGAGCACGATTTTGAGGCGGCAGCGACGTTGCGGTGTAACGGGTCTTCTTTACCGATAGATACGTCTAGTGCTTAGATGAACGAGCCATTCAACGATCGAAATTCAAGAGCAACCACCGCCGAAAAGCATTATTGAACGGGCAACGGCATATAACTGCATATTCTCTCGCTATGTACCTTTCCCGGTGTTTATGTGTTTTTTTGTTTCCTCTTGTTTGGTTGTAAATCGATTGACTACGTTTGATAAAAAGCTTCGTCAGTATGGAAACCGAGGAAGTTTGAGAGTGGTTAAAATCAAACCAGTTCTACCAGACAGAACGAAACACCCGGGCCGAACAGCTGGTTGGTAATTCCGCAGTCCGATCCAGAATGATACGAGAACAATTATGATCGATATGAAATGTGCGATAATTATGAGATTTTTGCTCCAAGTGAATGGTTGCTCCAAGGCACTGTTATCTTCTGCAAGAAACGTTTTAAAATGCCTCTTCTTTCTTCATGTTTGGTTGATTTCTTGGTCGGTCGGTTGGAAGCACGTAGAGCCGCAACCTCGTTTGCTTATACGGATCTTCCTACTACGTGCAGGGCGTACGTACGCATCCATCTTGTCCCACCAAACGTGTGATTGTCCCAGTGTGTACGCTTGCGGGCGTTTGCCGTATATAGTATTAACGCACCATTCTTCTTAAGGTCACCAAGGTCGCGCCGCGGTCAACCGCCCGGTGAGTAAGGGTACGGAAATGATCACAGTTTAAATGCTGCCATATGGGCAATAACATGGTGTTCCACAACCAGCAGCCTCGAGGGGTTATTTGGTAATGCACAGATGTTTAGATGCGGTCTATAGAAGGTTGCCATTGACAAATGGTGTAAGCAAATAAAAAGGATTGAACCTCTCGGACCAGCCAGAGCGATGGTAGCCAGAGTGGCGTTCAGATCTTTGCTTTTGAACGGGGTCATGTGATGCCCTTAAATAGGCATCAGGAAGTATCGTGGCGATCCCTGGCGAGAGGCAACAAGTGGAATGGTTAGATGATTGATTTTATTTCATTTCTAGGACAGAAAAAAAACACATTTAAATGTACAAATTAAACCCAACACCATCAACTGACAATAAACAAACATACATACTTCATGCCCAACGAATGGCCTAAGCTCATGTGAAGAAACACATAAAATAAAACCCCCCATTCGCACGATTTCCTAATGGGAAGCATGAAAACATAAAGGAAAAAATTAAAATGTAGCATGTTGTAACTTGACCCACAAGCTTATTTTCCACCTCTTGTAACTACAACAGCAACTTGCCAACAGCACACCACTTTCAGTGTGCGTGTGTGTGTATGTACGGACTGCAACAAATTTCCAAACCGTTCGAATCTTAATGTTTTGTTCACTTTTTTCCACCAGCAGCACGCCTATCTGTTGCGGTTGCATTGCTTAAATTCGCAGCCGCGTAGCAACGGAAAGGAAAAACTTCGCACCACTTCTCTCGGGATGCCGCCAGTCGGAGAGTCCAAAGTTTTCACGCTTTTAGGAAAACATATGTTTACGGTTTGCTTACTACTGTTGCCGCGGGTGCTGGTGCCGCCACTGTCTGTGTTGCTGCTATGAGTTAGATTGCGTGTCGGTAGTGTTTGACGAGTGTGCAAACAGCACATGATCTTCATCGCACCACCAGGCAGGCAGGCAGCCATCCCGCAGCCTATAATGCACTAGGCAATCGTTAGGCCTTTTCCGACCAAACAATATCGATCGGGCGGTGTTGGTTGTGCATGCGTTGGAGTGTTCTGATTCCCAGGCATTACAAATCAAAAAGGGGGAAACCCTGGGAAGCGTCGTTGCGCACAGTGCGGGCGGTAGCAGATGTTGCTGACAGCTCTATCTCGCACCACACTTCAAACATGTAGCTGTCAGCACTCCAGAGCTGGAAGTGTCCTCTCGAGATGGTAATAAAATGGTACCACATATGCCCACAGTCGTGCTGATCGATCAATTGTGTTAGCAAGAGGTTAGTCATACCGTGCCACGCACACGAAGGTCCAATATGCCCACACAACACGCTTCAAATGTACACTAATAGTTTTAATCAAAGTGAAACCCCAACCAACCGTTTTACCCTGACCTAAGGGTCCTAAAAATAATTTCAATTACGCTAATCCCATAGCACAAAAAAATAACTCACACACACCTTGGCACTGTGCAGAATGCATCCAGCTACAACATGCGCAGCCAGCCAGTCGGTTGAATGCATTTGCATTTGCGAAAGCGAAATTTTTAGCTAGCAGAGGAACAACAACGATGCAACCAAGGGGTAGGCGCGAAATCGATTTGAAGAAGCAGAAAAAGCCTAATATTTCGCACTAGCCGGTGGTGATGGTGGTGGTGCCACGATGGTGTTACCGCTTGGCTGCACATTTAAGTCACTCGACCACAGAGTCAGCGGGCGTCGTCGTGCGCGAAGGAGAAGCCCACGTTCGCGACATTCACGGCGCGTTTTATTAAAGCCGGTATACCTCAAGCCGATGCAACACGCACACATGGTTACCCACCACCCGTCTTGTTGGGGCCTGTCGAAGTACAATCTTGATATGGCACCCCGCGTTTCCCGCCTTCTGAAGCCCTATCGCACCCTCTCTCATACTGACGGCAACGTGTGTATTGGAGCTTTGGGGCGGATTGTACTTTATTTATTCGATTAGCCAGCGGAATCGATTACTCGGTTTTTAGAGATCCCTCACGGTGCTGGTCGACCTTTTACAGGCCAGCTTGAGGGAGTAGCATTGGGATCTCTTCCTTGCCCGTTGGTGCAATTTTCTTGCTGGTACGGTAGGGAGCGTAAAGCTAAACGAGCGTATAATTGTTTGAAAAAATTAGGTACATTAATGGGTTAAAGGATGGGTGGAGTCCACACAAATGCCAATGGAAATTGTTGGAGCGATAAACGAATCTTAACATCTTGCGTAATTGTAGGAAGATGTAGCTTTAATAATAAATATATTAAAAGCAATTCGATGAGAACGCGATTAGAAGGATTTTCATCGCATAAAAAGCATCTTTATTTAATATCATTGTTTTGTTTCCCATAAAAAAAGATACCAAGAAGCATATGGAAAAAAATATCACAATCACGAATTTCTGCCTGCCCGAACTGCTGTGGCATTAAACAGATCATTTGTTTTCGCTCTACCGGGGTGGTCCCCATGAATCTACTGTGTGGATTTTCTGATTAGAAAGTGTGCAAAGCAAAGCGAAGAACCATTTTTGATGCAAACAACGACAATTTGCCTTTTCCTGCTAGAGCAAACCGATCGCTCACATTTCTCACAACATCCTGAGACAGCGAAATTAATCCCACACCACGGGATTTTGCCCGAAACTCTGAACCCCGCTCGGATGTCCTAGGGAGGATATGGCGATTTAATAATATTTCTACCGTAGAATCTGCAGCTCATAACCAGGGCTACGATTAAGCGGAACGAAGGAGCCACAAAAAAAAAGAGCGCCCAAATGATCTCGACGACGCCTTAGAGCGATGAAAAAGCAAATAAAAATAGTATTATTTCTTCTGGCCACCTCGGTGGGACGTTTTGCCAATTAATGATTGAAATATGAAAATTTTCTTCCTTCATCGGAAACAATGTCCATAAAGAGGATTGCCATTTGCAGAAGAGAGACAGAGCAAATAAACTAGTAACCAAAAACCACTGTTAGAATAACGTCCTAGTACGCCAGCGAGTATCAGGTACAGAAGAGAAACAAATGGAACCCAAAACCGCCAAACAATAATCCCACTGTGCCACAGTGGGACTGCTCCGGTAAATGACCACCCGGCACCGCATGATAAAGCCGCCGTACCGTGCTAATGATCAAATTAATAACACCGGAGGGAACGAAGGGATCGCTCGCCGATTGCGGATGCAGGCTAGAACACTTTTTTTCGAACGATCTCCTCCGTCGTAGCGAATATGCTAAAAGACACCCGGTGTGTGTTCCGGACAAGGCCGACCGGGCCAGCGTCGGAGCGGCAGCAGCAGCAGCAAGACGTTGAATATTCATGAGCATTGAGTAACGGAATTTAATTGGAGTACGAATGCATTCCGAGCTACGAATCATTCGAAGTGAGTGTGAACGTTTCGGCTGCGTAGCCTGGCTGCGGATGAGGAGCAAAAAGCGGTAACGAGAACAAATAGGGCTCCCTTCTCATCTGCGTACGATCACGGCGGCCCTTCTTCCCATTGTGTGTTGCTGACACAGATTGAACGGGGTGTCGAATTCATCGCCGTGTGCCTAGCCACACACTAAACCTCATTTTAGAGGTGGAATCCGGGGGAAAAATTACTTCACCAAACATTGCAAAGGGAAAAGCTCAATAAAGCCCAAGCGTCTCTTGCGTTGCGTGTCCTAATCGGATGATTGATTCGGTTTTACACCAGCACGCGCGTCAGTAGCACGAGATATAAAGCTAAATCAGCTCGTACTCATCGAAGTCACTCAGCCTAAAGTCAACAAAAGAGCACGCGTATGATAAATCGACAAGGTCCGGTAGCGGCCCCACACCGAAGGAAGCCGAAACGGCCGAATCGAACGAAAAAAGGGAGGCAAAAAAACTAGATCTCGTATGAAACAGAAGCTCATTTCTTCGGAGATCACCGTTAGACATAATTGTACGAAATCAGTCGATGCCAATCAGCGTCGATCGGTACACAGATCGTACACAGACACACTCGATGCGGGATGCAGCCAGGCGCATAAGGTGTGTGTGTGTGGCTGGTGGCAAAGTGAGCGAAAAAATGGAGGCCACAAACGGTCAGGCTCTGGCTTGGTGGTGACGCGACCCCTTCGAGCTACAATTATATAATGGATCGTGTGGTGATGATGTGGTGACTCTCTCGCTGCCACGGTTGGGCTCCAGTTGGGGGTGGCGGGTCGGAGGGGTTGAAAATTGGTCCGTGGATAATCGCGCGCATACGCATTAAAGTGCGCAGAGTTCGGTGTAAGGCGAGAAGCACACCTTTTGCACGGGCGTTTTGCCGTGGTGCAAGATGGTGAGAGTTTGTGTCGAGGGTTTTTTTGTACGATCACTCTTTGGTCGGAGGGCATACCGTATGAGACGGGCTCTGCGACTGACCTTAGAGAGACAGGATGGATGGGTGGAGTGATCGGACGATTCTCTCTCGGTATCGGTTGACGGTCGATCGTGTGCAAGCGATGGACCTTCTTCGGTGGTGCGTTCACTTTACGGATGCGGGGGAGAGTTGTGGATCTGCAGAAGAGAGAGAGAGAGAAAGAAAGAAGAAGAAAAAAATCGTGAAAAGTAGCGGCAATGGCAAACAAATGCACTTTCAGGGTGGGTGAAATGAAGGGGCGAGGTGAAACCCATCAGCCTAGGAAATGAGTGAACGGTTGCAAACAAGGCTGGCAAAGACCACGGGTGGAAAGTTTTCCATCAAAAAAGGTCCAACACCTTGGAGAGATGCACGGCCCATCGATCGCGTTCCACATCGTTACAAAACCGTAATGGACGCGCGGTCCGAAGAGGCGACCGACCACCGATCACGGGTCCAGCAGCACCTCTACTCTCCATATCGGCGATCGAAAAACATTAACATACAATCAATACTCACAACGTCCCCCGCGACTTCTCGTACCGGCGACCCGCGGCGGCCGATGCAAGTCGGGTAGAAATGGTGACCATTAATTGGCGCTACCTTCGACGGACGCCCGCCTGGGGTCTCGCTACAAAACTGCGTACTGGGGCGGAAAAAATGACGACTCCCCGGAAGGTGCTCATATGGGAAGGGTGGGCTGCGCTCGCGCTCGCTTTAGGATAGGTCAGTTGTGCACAGTGTTAGTTGAGCTCCATAAATCATCCGCTAGTTGGCGATCATTTATTAAGTCACCAATTTACCCGTGCCCCCCATGGGTGTGTGTGTGTGTTTCCACCCCAAAGGCATGTGTCTGGTTGGCGACTGGACTGTGCGAGATTCCGTGTAGGTGTCAAACTGATGTCAAATGTTGTCTTTAGCGGGAAGGGGGGTTTGGGAGTGGGCCAGCGTAAGAACGGAGTGTAGTGACAGTAGCAATAACAGCGCAGAACTACGACTACGACCAGGTACTCTCGGATAATGAGAAACATTAATTACTGGTGCAGCTAGACAACGAACCTGCAGCAAGGTGGTAACTGACTGCTGCTGTTGCCTGCAGCATACTACACACCTCCCACGGGGTTTGGGAGGGTGCTTAAAACAGATGTCCAACACACCGACACACACACAGACCAGCAGCACAATGCAATAGTAGCCAGCATCGTCTAGTGGTACACATTTGTCGTACAGCTCCTCATATGGAAACATTTCCCCTGCACTTGGGAGTAGAATCATAGCAGCAAATGACTCTCTTCAGAACCAACCTAGCAGACGAGGGTGGTGTAGAAATGGAATCTCAGGACGGCAAGACCTTGGTGAGGTCGCATACTGGGAACTGAAATGGCGATCGATGTGTGGAGATCGACTCACCCTCAGCTGCTCTATTAAAAAACGCCTCCACACTCCACGAACCGACCCGTAGTAATAAATGCAAGTCAAAACAGGTCGTCACCCGCATCGCTGGAGTGCAGGCAGTACACAATCGATGTGACCATAAAAATCACTTAAACGTCAGTAATTAATTCCAGAGCAAAAGCTGTGCCCCCTTCTTCCTAGTTTCATTCTATTTTGCCATCGTCCTGGGTTAGCGGGCGCAGGTCTATCCGGATCGGAGCCATAACACCGTCGTCGTTACTGTGAACAGGTTCGTCGAGCGGGTGGGAGATGGCGGTGAAGCGAATAATAGGCCCCCGGGTCCAAGTGCAATAAAGTACTTAGTCAAATTGGTCCATAAAACGCTTGAGAGTCCGACCGGTCGTGGCGGTTCCGCTACAGGCCCGTACCAGGCCCAAGCGGTCTGCCATCAGACTCGTCTATAAATCTAGCCGATAACCGAGAGAACGGCACCTGGCTGGAGAGATCCCTCCGAGCTCCGTGGGGTGTACGTGTACATGCGCACACATCACACACGGTACTTTCGCTCTTTGTTGGTCGCAACCACCTCCCTCGTTTTGAGTGTGGATTCTTGTTCCAGTCCGCTCAACAAAACCCCAGCAACACACAATTTTGCGAACATGGACCCTGTGGCAATGGTGCTGCAGCCCAAAGGACCCAAGATGATGTAATCTGAGCACCGCGAAGCATCCAATAAACTTCAGCGCATAAGTGGCCCGGCCTGGAACGGCAAATTCTGGCACGCGGCAACGATTCACGTCGTCTCTCCCCTTGGGGCCTCGAAGGGTCTCGCCTAGCCGGTAGCTGGTTGTAGGTTTGGTTTGAAATTGAATTTGAATATTTATTAGCACATGTCTATGCGCTGCGCTATCCCAATCTCCCACCGGTACACCCCAAAAAGGCACCCCATAGGAGGGTACGATCGCTGAATGTGATCTTGTAGGAAAATGTTCGACCAACAGACCCCAAACAGACCACATTATGCGGCCGGGCAGGCGTGTACGAGAACGTTCACCAGGATCGGTAGGCGAAGAGAGGAGCGTCGCCACAGAATTGCCTTGGATATCGTAATTAAGATATCAATCTCGTTCGTTTGCTCACTCTCACACAACCAAACGATAGAGAAAGAGCAACAGATAGTTTTCCCTCCGCCAAGTACACCGATAGACGACTCCAAAAGGTTGGAGTAGGAAGTACTGTCGATAGTTGTTGTCTCCATGCATTCAAAGATGCAGCTTGTGTGTGTGAGAGAGAGAGGTTGGGAATATGTGGGCTCAATGCAAACATTTCCCTTCGGCGATGTGTATGTTTTAAAATCACCGCCAGATTGATCACGGCAAAATGAAACACAGTCAGTCCCCTCTAGGAGACGCAGACAACGAGCTGCTGATTAATGGACACCATGCTCAGCCCGACTGCCCGTTCATTCGGCGGGATTAGTGAAATTAATAAGTTTATTAAAGCAGCACACATGGGGGACGCGTTTTGTGTATCGATCGGTGTAGCAAATGGTACAAATTGAAAACTAAGTGGATCGCAAAACCGCGGAAAGCTGGGTGAGGAGCAAGCTTTCGAACTATCACTTCCATCGCTTGTTCCCTACACGAACCGAACATGACATTATCGGGATACACACACATCCCGCACAAGAGAGAGGAGTGTTCCACAGTGTTTATGCATGTTTCGTTGCGCGGGTTTAAAAGCGAAGGGTGAGTTCAAAGAGTTCACTAACTAACAAGTGGCAATCGTTGGAGTTATCGAGCGGGTACAACACTGAGATAGGAGAATCGAAGACAAGGGGTAGCAAAGTATAGGATAGGCTGTGTGTGTGTTTGTAATTTCTACTACAATACCTAATCTAGCAGCCGAACAGTGAACAGGAGGAGTGCATCGCATCCGAGTGACATAATAACGGTCGTTGGGCGATAATACACCCAATCATACATGTGTGTAATGATAATATATAACTAGTTTTACACACATGTACGCAGTAAGGTCGCCACTATTTCTAACAGCCTACAAAAGAGAGCCATTTGAGATTCTGGAGGTTTGCAGTACGATGGGAAGAACACCTCATGCAATTGAACTGGGACGCACTCCTTCGTACACTTGTTACACACAGCCCATTAATCAACCGCCATAGACGGTCAGTTGTAATGGCATGCATTCCATATCATTACATTCATCCTTGATGTCCTCTCGGAGAAGATGGACGACCGGAGGGGGAGTTTCGCTAGTGTGACGACTATTATTCACAAAATATTCTTCCAACCGTGCGTCATAAATCATACCCTTTATGGAAGCGGAATCGATGCGAACGTGCATCCTCCGGACATCGATTGACAGAAAGCTAATTTCTGACCTAATGGATCTCACGGTCGTACTTAGAACGAAACGAAGGGGGGGGGGGGGGGGGGTGCTCGAGCTACACACAAAGGAAACGTAAGTGTGCCTTCATGTAAATATTGATTGCTCGTGCAAAGAAAATAACCTTCACAAGGAGCAGATGAAACGAGCTACTATATCATCGTTGCGTTGAGGAACCGAGCAACAACAACAGCAAGAAAAGGGCTTCACTAACCAACAGACGTCCGTTGCAGTGCGTTTGCCGTAGGACAGAACCAACCACCTCTTTACCCCCACTTTTTTCCACCCTTGCATCGCACAACCCTTTTACGCACCTCGCGGACGAGGCCATTTTGTCGACCACGGTACACCGCAAAACACGGGGGATCCGACAGCCGGGTCTCTTCTGGACAGCTGCATCACCAGCAGCAGCACACCAAAACAACCTTGAGAAGTGGTTTGCATCGGCAGCGGCAACGGCAACGGCAAGAGAGACACGATACAAAATGAAAACTTGATGTAGAGAGAAAAAAAAACAGCATAAAACACTCATGGAAGGCCGTGTTGGATGTTGGAGACACGAGATATTATGCAATCGGTGCCACCACCTGCCTTTTCCTTTTCCAACCGCCTCTGAGTCCGTGTTCTGCCCTGCTTCATACCCAAAAGGGGGATGGTGCTAACGTGGCACCAGTGGTTAGGCACAGTCTTCCAACAATCTTCGAGACTCTCTCGCACGTTCCAAAGGCCCACCAAGCCGCGGACACGTGTACATCGTACAGGGGGTGGCTCAAACAACCGGTTGGACGCCGAAAGGCCGGTTGTATCAATGCGCCGCGCGAAAAACGGGGGTTGCCACCAGTGTCGACTGTCTGTAGATAGTGTTTCCCAGTAGGACACTAACGATTTCGATTGGATCGAGCAACAGATCGTTGATATAAGGGAACAGTCACACTGGGACACGTCACGGTGGAAGTGGAAGATTCCGAAGGCGTCTTCGCTGGTAGATTACTAAGGTATGCCACACCACCCAGTTGACCGACTTCAAACTCCCTTTCCAGATCTCATAGCCATCATCAAAACAAACACTACAGCGTACGTGAGCATTCTGGAGAAGGTGACAGAGATAAGGCAACCAGAGTGACCATTGCTCCCACATGGGGGAACCGTATCTTCGGAGCGTGCGAACCACATCCGAGCACGAGACGTGCGAATCGTGTGATGCACGCGATCAGAAATTAGCACATAGTATAAACGCACTAAGGCCGAGAGCGAGAGAGAAGTTCGCTCGCCGGTGCGGGGTTACGATAGCGAAATGTCTGTAATTAGCGCTGCAGTTTGGCTAATTGCTTTACTCGCACCCTTCTTTCGTAGAGTCTGGTTGTTCGGTCGCTCGCTCTGATCTCCGGACAACACCTCCGGAGGTGCAACAAACATCGGTTGTATGGGAGGTTTTAGCAAATTAGACTTCCCTGTAAGCTGTGCAAGAGAGCATAAGCGATCGACCAAGAAGAGCGTGGGAGTTGCTCAGGTTCTTCGGGGCGCAAGATGATTGCTGCTGCACGACGAACAAAACGCTACCGTTATCGGTGGTGTGGGTTTTGATTAGAGCATGGATTGTTGGGGCTCGCAACATCGGAGGCTCCGTGTGGGCGTGAGGCGCATGAGACCGTGAAGATGATCAACGCTGAAAACGCTTTGCCGATATAAGTGACACACGCGCTGCTTATCGGGTTTACACGCCGATCTGCAAAATGGTTTTTTTTTCATGTCGCGCTACACCAGGGACCCGGGAGACAGAGCGTTTAGACGGGATAATTGTAGCTCCACAGACATCCACAGTTATCCAACGATCGGGAAGGGCCTGAGATCCATGGGGGGAGTGTTGCGTAAGGGATCTGCACTTCGTCTGCGTCTGCCATCACATTCACTTCGCGCCCGGATGTAGGTCAGCCTAGTTTGCGATCCATTTCCCTTCCCGTGAGCGATGCGCAGACGGGAAGTATAGATCGCCCTGATGCCTCACTTCACGCATCACATCACATCCAACGAGTGTCAACAAAGTGTTTTTGTAACTGTAAAGCCATTGTTGAGCAAATAGACAACGTTCACAGTCACTCTGCACAGCAGCCCTCAACAACCTGGACTACCACTCGATTGTACGTGAGCGATCCCCGGTGGCATTGGAGGTCACTACTGCTGCTGGCACTCTTCCGAATGTGACGAAAGCGTGAGGTAGAATACGTGCTGGTGCTTTCACAGCTGATCTCGACCCGCCACTCTTTCCAGTCTAATCGAACACACCCCAGACTCAACCTCTTTTACCTCGCACTTCGTTCAGCAACTTTCCTTTCAGACAGAGGTAACGTAACAATCACATTTTAGCTTCGCGACCCGCACACATACACACACCGGGCAGTAGCATTATTATCTGGCCACCCAATTTCCGTCACGTTTGACTCTTGGCTTGGCGTTCTTCTCCGTCCCCAGCCGGCGCACGTAGACTGCACAACAACAATCATCCATTACGATTGAAAGGAATGGTTTCCGAAATGGGCATCCGCGGACTGGAATCGCTAGGCAGCAGTGGCCTGGAAAGCAGGGGAGTCTCATCGACCCAATGGTATGGCGATTGTTAAAACCGGAATGGGTCCCTCTACCGTACCGGGGTGGAGAGAGAAAAAAAGCAAGAGCAAAATAATTGCCTGACCTCATTGCGGACAGACATTTTCGGGAAGGTTGCTGCTAACGCTGTCTGCTACCGCTCCCTTACTAGCGGTCCGAAAGGTTAGCCGCTCCGAACCGGAAAACATATCGCTAGGTGTAGTCGAGGCACGGAAATGGGTCACTTCCGAGAGGAGCAACACGGAGCGATTAGATGGATTTGTATAGGTAATACGGTGCAAAGCTAGTGGGTGATATTTAGCGTCTATTATGACAACGATCTCATCGAAATTAATATTACCGAAGATTTGAGGAATTCTGGGTTTTGCCAAACGCTCCCTCTTTACAATCATACAGCTGACGTCAATGTACGGATCGCTTGTAGATGTTCACATGAAGATTCTGGAAAGCGCGTCATTATACCAATTCATATTCCACGAATCCTACAAGATATCCACAATCCGATGACATTATTCATACTCTCGCAGCAGTCTAAGCTCATAGATAACATATTGACTATTCGGACTATTCCTCGCTGAACCACCAGTATCCACATGACACGACTCTGAACTCTCTGAAAACAAGTTTCTCGTGTAGACTTCACGTTATCCACACCGGTACGTCACCGGCAATGGGTAATGGCTGTCTGACCTCATGGTCCGGCTGAAAGACGGAGAATTCTCCTCCGAGTACGTATCAGCACCATCAGAGAGCCTCGACCAGAACGATGTTTCGCATACCAGCGTTCCAGGCACGGTGTATCGGTTGTCACTTAACGGATTCAAGGTTATCTGGCGAGTTCAAGCCCATACCTTGTGCGGCTCCTAACGAAGAAAAACGCTGCGGGAGCTTTCTGGAGTTCCTGCTCTGGAGTTTGCAATGCGAAAGCAGTTCCGCAGAACAGAAGGACCACTGGGCACACATGAAGTAGCTGTATTGATCCCCCGAGTTGTAGAGGCGGGTAAGATGGGCACGGTGGAAAAGGTGTAAACCGTATGTTGGACTGGGCCTGTTGGACACCGTGTTCTAATCGCAGGAAAATGGTGGGAATATCTTTCGCGGTATGATTAAAACTTGTACGTTGAATGCATTCCCTATCGCTGGTCCCACTACTGGCAGGGAACATATCTCGTACGTTGTTGCGCATATCTTAGACATGTATTTATATTCCGCAACGAGATAACCGAGCTAGCAAAATGCTTCAATGAACTGCATTTCCAACCGAGCGGTTCATCGCAGCGTGAACTCATGACATCCTCCACTGGCGAAAGGGAAGGGTCGGACGATTCCGACGACAACACCCCGAAAACCGGCCCGGGATATCGCCGGAGCTATGTGATTTCGTAGAAAATGTGAAAGAAGTGCCGTTCGATAGTCTGCTCGAACAAAAGCCGCCATTCCAATATTTGATCGATCCTCTCCGTTCGAATCTAGGCATCAAAGCATTGGGGCGAAAGTGTGATTCGAGCCGAAATATTCAACATTATGTAAGCATCCCATCAAATGGCACTGTTGTTTTTTTTTTGTTCAAGCTGATTCGAAACGCAATGGCACACGAATGCCCTCTGCTCGTGGCAGGAAATGCGAGTGATGTGGCGTGGCAACACTTGGGTGAAGGTTGTTGTGCTCTCGTGTGGCGTCACCTTCCTGTGTTGGCGCAATAACAGCTGCTGCTAAGCTCACCTTCCCCCCGCGTTCGATAAGCTTGGGCATCCTCCCCTGGTCGAAAAGTAGATTGTCCACTCATTCCGTGCATTTTTTGGAACCGGCTCTGAATCTTTGACGATCTGATCAACGAAAGCGACTCTAGGGCGCCGCAAGAAGACCTTGCTCTATCGTGCGATTGTGACGCACGATCGGTGAGGTTCACGTGCGGCTTGGAATAATGACGACTGTTTACATGGAGACGACTGCTCCATCGACTCGTAGGTCGTCTGGCGGATCCTTTCATGCGGTCTCCTCTCACTTTGCGAGATAATTGTGTACCGAGATCGGGCGATAGTGGCGCTAAATGATGTTGAGTCTTCTTATTTTTGTTTAGTCGTAATTTCGCGATGCTCTCATAACACAAATACCTTTGACATTAACAAAACCTTCGGTGTGCGATTGAAACGATCTCAATAAGCGTTGGACCTAACTACCCGCGCAGAGCAAGTGTGCTATAAGAGGGCATAAAATGTGTACTTAAATAGGAACTAATCGCTCACACTGTCTGGTGGAATGGTTGAAATGCCATTCATATCTGTCCGTTCGGGAACAGCAGAGACGACGTGCTTTTGTGGGTCATGAGCCTAACATGGAAAAACACAGAAACGGACCGGTTGACTTCATCTCGAGATAAGGCTTAAGTCGCTTTCGGATCTCCTCCGAATGCTATCACTTAATCCAGAATTTCTCTGCAGATAGCCCTTCTTTCTATGGCTTTACGTCTCCCAAGGTAAACGATACCAAGTGTACCGCATCTCGCAACTCGCAACCCCTTTGCTTTTGAGTCGCTTCTTCACATTCAATTCCCAGCCTAAACTTGGCTATTCCAGAGCAAAAGTCACCACGCGTTCGGAATAAAGACAGGGGGGAGGTGAAGAACGTGACCAGTCAGACCGATGTCTCGCCTAGACGTCTCTTACAACTACCACCGTTACCTACCCATCACAGAACCCTGCCACAACGACTGGTACCTCTCTTTCCCTCCTTACCAGACAACTGCAGATCGAGCCCATAATGCAGCCCTATAACGGTGGATTCTCAGCACGAAGGGTCGAACACCTTTTCTTTCTGCTCTTTACCTTCCTCCTTCCCCCCTTTTAAAGTACGGCGTGTGGTGCGGCGGTACGAAGGAAAGAGAATGAAAATTAATAATAATTTCCATCTCCAGCAGACTCTTTCCACAGACAGAGCGCCAACCAGTGTGTCAAGTGTGTTTCTGCGCGTGGTCAAACGAAAACGTTTGACGTGGTGTGAGAAGGAGAAATTTGCATTCCAGTGGTGTGCTTGCAAATTTTCTCTCCCAATGCTCCCCCCGACAGAGTCATTAGAACCGAACCTATAACGATGCTTACCTGTGGCAGCAGGTTCGAAGATATATTTCCAATAAATTTTCCACACATAAATTGACCCCAGCCTGTCGATAACGATCGGGTACGAGTGAGAATTTCCGTACAAAATCCTTCACATATTCTCTCTCCATGCCCGAAAATAGAGACACTTATTTGGTAAGGGGGCGTCACCGTTTGGGGCGTTAGCATAAAAAACACTTCTTTATTACGTCCGCCCGAAATGTTCTACGGCAAACTGTGCCGTAACGGGAAAAGCTCGGCGAAGTTCTCAGAGGAGCTAGCACAAGCGGGCTAGGCAAACGAGCAGCCAAACAAGACCAAAAAAAGCTCTTCCGGAAACTCTAATAACCTCATCTTCCATCGCCTATCGGTGCGGAATATGATAAGCGGTGTGCATGCTTTTTGTTTTGCTGGACCCGGATTTCTCCCTACCATAAAGCAAACGCAACGTGTCTCACCAACTTTGTTAGATTAATGAGCCGATCGCCGATAAAGTAGAGGAGACAAGAGCCTGGGACAGAACAACCATCGGTCACGGGCGATTGTGCCATCGAAAACGGGAAAAGAACCCTAGTCGCCTGTGGTTGCGGTCGAGAGACAAATCCTACAAAATCCGAAAAATTCTAACGGCTTCGGTGGAGTGAGGAGCATTTTTGCCAGCCCCAACGGTTGGGGCATACACAAAAAGATAGGAATCGCTGGGAGGATTCGTGGTTCAGTCGCCCATCACAGATTCACCTGCTCGTGCTGGATGCTTTTCGCTTGTATTTTATTACTTGGTGGGATTCTATTCTCACATTGATGACATATTTATAGGCGTAGTTTGGGCGATCATTTGAGCGCTCATAATGAAGTGAGATTCGATCGCGAATGGCGGGAATGTATGTAAATGGCCGCTCGTTTGTCTTATCATTAGCAGAAACAAGCGTCATCTTTATTCGCGACTGAGCAAAGCTCACATAAATAAGGATAATAATAGCGTTTCGAATGAAGATTTAGAATCGCTTGCTGGGTGTGACCCGAAAGTTTGAAATCATAAACCCATAAATTGTTCTTTAAAATTCGCATCTGTGTGTCTGTATGCGCCATATTAGGTGTTATAAAAGCACACCAACCAACACATAATTGTACGGATTGAAGGGTGGACTTTATTTAAACCACAATTACAGTAACCTTTCAATACCACAAACGCACAAGCACACTCGGTGACATTTACGGCTGAGGAAATATTATTATTGTTTAATTAAGCATCGTTAGCAGCGTATGTCACCGTGACGAAGTCCCGGGCATGATTGGCCGTAAACACGCTGCTAGAGGAAAGCTTTCAAAGCAAGGAAAGCAGCAAAAGGGTGTGCTGCTGAGTGTGTTTGTGAGAGTGTATCTTTTTCTTGTATTCCATTACCGACCTTCCTCGAACTCGAACTGGCCCCGAAGGTCGGCGCCGTGATACTTTTTGCTCCTGCTCTTTCTCTCCTTTTCTCTCTATGTGTGCGTTATGCAACAGTCACACAGGAAGGAACAATAAAAGCGCTTAATGTGCGGGGTTTTACAGCGCGCGATGCAATTGTGCATGAAATTGTTTACCCCGGTGGAACAACAAAACATTTACGAGATTTATGACGGCGGTGCTGCCACCAAACTTTTGACACGGGGAGGAGAATTTTGGAGCTTTTTTGGAGGGAATGTGGGGAAGATGTTTGAAGGCAAACATGGTCAGATTTGTTTAACTGCATGAGATGAGTATGGCATACAACATGATAAAGTAAAAAAACTGTTAATTTAAAAATATGTTTCACAATGCGCGGCAGAGAAACGTCTTATCGCGCAGCCTTCAACCCCACGCAGCCAGCCCTAAAAGCGGCACAGGGAACGAGTTTTGCAGCGTCGTTGCTGGTGTTGCAATGCTGCACCACCCTAAACAAAATGTGCGTGGGTTCACTGTTCGCTATCAGGCAATTAGCATTTGTGCCGCTCGCAACCAACACCCACGGCTGTTATCGTCATTTTGTACCTTTTTGGATTATACAAGCAAAGAAAACATACTGTCACAAAATTGTTCTTTTTTGCTAATTATGCCAGTAAACGAAAAATGAAGTGCTTGTGTCGATGTAGGGGTTCCTCCCCCGAGCTAATCAAACATCCGCCGGCAGCGGTGTTAAATGAGCTGGCACCACCCAAGCTCCTATGCCGGTAACGAAGGAAAAAGCAGCAAAACGAACATAACAGTACACACACACACGCACACACCACTCCTTCCTACCAGGGGCTCGGTTTTGAACGCATCACCACCACACCAAACGACCTTGAGGGACTGTGTCTGCTAAAGCCACCGTTTTCTCGAACACACACACGGGCGCGCGCGTTCAGAGGAAAGACTTCGTCGTGACCTGCGGAAAGAAATTTGTGTTTTCCTCCCTCCCGGTACCACATAATTGCGTGTGCAAGAAGCCACGGAGTCTTTTGCGCTCCCCAATCATCCCGCGTGCACTAGCAGCAGCACTACCTGCAGACTGGGTGAGTTGAGCAGGCACGCAAGCGACGAACGGTACCCAAACGTGTAGGGAGCATTGTGTGCGCGTTCGATCGGCCTTGCGTATGGAACAAGCGCGCGAGAAACGATCATCATTAAGGGTACGAAATTCCGGAATCGGGAGGGTTGTTACTAAGAGTGGTGGGAGCGAGAGTTTGTGGAGTAATTATCGAATTTTGAAAATTAAGAGTTCAACTCTTGAAAAACAGGGCCACCAGACACAGGGGTGGAAGAGGAGATGGCGCGAAATATTATAATTGAGAAAAATTCCCTTCCCCATTTGTTGCGTTGCACTGGTTGTACACAAACGCACATATACAACACACATAAACACACCTGTTTTTCACCCCAACACACATCGTGCAGGTCGTTTTTTGGGATGTGCCTCATCTGTACTGATGTGTGCAGCAGCAACGGCAACCGAGATTGCACGAACCCTACCTAAGCTCAACACAACGAAACGCACGGCCACGTTCGGTCGATGCAGCGAGAAGGAACAGAAGAAGCAAATGCGAGTGCATACCATCTTACGAGTGCATTGACCCGGGAGAGCAACAAGCCCGGGTTATCGCTTCTCCCGGTGCAGCGATAAATGTAGCAGAAGGTGGGAGAAGAGAGTCCGAGAAAGGTATTTCACCATGTTTCGTTCTTATTAGAAACGGAGCTATGTTGTTTTATAAATTTTGGAATATTGTTTCACGAACAAATACTTCAATACAATTCCTACTGCTTAGTTATTAGTTATATGATTGAATTTGTTACATTTATGTGTAAACAGAAACCATAAAATTGCCAAAATTATACAAATAAACGGCTGTAACGGACGAGATCGTTCTGAAGTGCGTTCCTTAACCTGCCATTGCCATGACATTCGGAACATAATGTCGAAAGTCTACTACGAGAGCAAATTAAGCAATGCTGAAAGGCGCCACTAATAGGTTAGCTTGTTCTATCGGCCGAGTTAATTTAGATAGCCCGGATGAAAGCTAACCTTTAGGGCGAAGCCAACATTGAAAAGACAAAACCATCGGGCGTTAGCCTGTGTTGACCGAGTGGAAAAAGATTTTAGCATTTTATAACAATAAAATATTTACAGCTCTTCTTTTTCCTTTCCGTTTCCTCCCCGACTATTCTACTCCTGGTCACCTGGTCTGCCATTTAACACTGCTTGTTAGCTCTGGTGGCATTTTAATGACGATAAAATGTACCTGCTTATCTGACAAAACAGTCGGAAAACATGGTTCAAAAACAAAACACCTTGGTAGAAAAATGTAGCTAATGGGGGGTTTTCTCGTCGTGCTGTGGAAATGGGGAACAATTTTTCTCCCAACAAACGAATGTAAAGCTTTCCTAGAGAAAGATCATTCTTTTTTTTACTTCCGAGCTACCAAAGCACTCTGTAATGGTTTGTCATAATAACATTCTTGCAGCAATTCAACAAGATGCTAGAGACCTTTCCACCCATCATTACCACCGCCAACAACAGCAAAAAATGAAACGAGTCTGCCATCAAATTCCGTTCCCCATTAGAACCCTAACGAACCCCGAAAATTATGTTCATGTTCCGCTAGCGCGCTGAGATTTCCCATCAAAAAAGTGAGAATTGAACAGAAAATTGCACACAAAGTGTACGTAAGATCCCGAAAACGGAAAACAGATGGGAAAGCGGGAAGAAAATCGAGGGAACAAAGAGCTTCTACTCGCTAGAATCAAGCAAACGTGGTCTTAATTTACAACCAATTTAACTATTACAAGAACAACACTCCCTTCCCCTTGAGCGGTGCGTTCTTTGCCGTGCATTCGATCCAATGGTCAATGATCAAACTAAACAGCCGCCAACAGTTCGGCCAATGCCTTTCTACCGTGGAGAAAACTTCAACCTCAGAGTGTAAGCTTCAGTTCCGGTTTTCGCTTCTTTTGGTCGGTTTTGCTGCATTCTTCCCTGCAAGCTCGATTGCCAAAAAAAGAGTTGCCATAAAAATGAAACCGTCTCAACCTTGAAACAATTCGGCTCGGGTCCGGGAAAAGATGCTCCCGCTAAATTGGGAAGAAAAACGCGACTTCAAAGATAGCACACACAAAAAAGAAGGAGCACACAAAACGACGCCCCAAACTTCACGAGGACGCTTGGCCGCTTGTGGCCTCGTTTTATTCCCTTTTTTCTGCGGACAAAACTGAGCGACCGAATCGAATCCGAGGTGAAGATATTCTGGCGAAAAGCGGTTCATTGCACTGCCGCTTGTCTCACTTGCAGCAAGCGAGCCAAGCCGGGTTTGGGGGATTTTTTATTCCCCCGAGAGGTTCGTTGCTGCTACCACCGTCGATGTCTTTCTTTCGCGTCTTGCGCAAAGGGAAACGCAAACGCACGAAGAGACACGCTATTGCCCTCGGCGGCGGCGGCGGCGGAGGAGGTTGAGCATGCAAGTTAAAGCAAAAGTAAAACAGCGCAGACACACACACACACACACACACACACACACACACACACACACACACACACACCCAATCCTGAGTGTCAGAAAAAGGAAAAGTGTACACAGGGAGAGAAGGAATAAGAGTTTAATAAAAAAAATCGTCAGGATATTCGGGTTTTTGTTTTATGCATCACTAGAGCGCGAATTATTCATGAAATGGTGTTCGAAAGCTTCGAGCAGGTTCTTAAAACTGGCGGCGTAAGGAAGGTGCTCTTATAGCACATCGCCCACGATTGGCCGTGCTCTAGTAGTAGTGCTGCTCGTTGCGTTAAGCTCACACTATCGACATCATTATGGGGGCTGTATCATTATCGCATCGCCTTGATTGACAAGCGAACTGCTCTGGTGTTAGCGATAATGCTTGCCTTTGAAACCCAGCGGCACTAGATAATAAATACTGCCGCCTCGCTGCGGATTGATTTGAATGATTGGACGAGAAGCACTCAGGGTGCACTGCAAACAGGGAAAACACACACAGCAGTACAACAGCGAGACAACAAAAAAGGCAAACAGCAAATCAGCCCACCTAAAAACCACGCGCAGGCTTTTAACGATGTGGTAATGAGCCGACAGGAGGCCATACACCCGAATTGAGTGGTGAATATGTTAGAATAAAGCAGTACGGAAGCAGCAGCAAAAAAGGTGGCAAACAAATATCAAGATTTTTGCAACAAGTTCCTTCCATCAATTTAAATAGATCGCTTAACATGATGGGTGTATCGGACCAGCTGGCGTGTAAAACGTTTTAAGCGCTTAGATGGACCATAAAAAATGCGTTTAACATACATCTTTATCTAGATGTGTATCAAACAAATTGTCTGCCATCAGCAAATGGACTGCCTTGGCGGGTGGCTTAGCAAACTAGCCCCTTGCCTTGCCGTTCAATAACCCCAATCATGGTTAGCAAATCGTCGTTTAATGCTCTCGGCCTGCTCCAGTCGAAGGTACTACAACTGCGAAAGGTTTAGCCGTGATAAAGGACCATTAATAATGTCCACCGATCATTAGCGGAACCATACACACGTACGATCAATTATGTACTTCACAAGCGCGATCATTCTGAACGAGCCACGAGCGAAGACGACGATCGATGACGACGATGACTGGTCGAAATGGGTCTCAATTTTCTGCAATCTGTGTGACATTGCAAACTGCACATTTGCATACGGAGCCACAAGGTGAATGGATTAATCATTATTAGCCAACGGGGGATGAAAAGTTATAACGGGGCACACCACTATCACACACACACACACCCAGGAGATGTTACATGAAAATGCATTATTTCATTGCCCACGCTGGGTACCGGGCTTGTACCAAAGTGATCGAAGGCGACCAGTGCCAGGAATGCTTCCCATCCCAGTTGGCTGCGATACATAATTTCACCACCGGAAGAAAGGCGATGAGAAGCAAGAAAGAACAGGAACAACGACAACAACAACAACAAAACCGACACTCACCAGATGCTGCCTGCAATCTGCACACAAATTTTAAATCCGGATCGGTTGCAGCAAACAGTGAGAACACAGCGAAAGATACACGAAAACGGATCGTAGCCGACACACACCTGCGGGCTGCGGGGCCTTTTTTCTAATTTTCACCGTCTTCCAAGAACTTGTACGAAATTTTGGCACTCTTCTTTGCAAAATTTACTTTTTTCTTCTGCAAGAAAGCACACACATTGGCCAACACTCACACACGCACTTTATACACTCGACCAAGAAGCACCGATTTGCACACCGTGTTGTGTACTAGTTTGCTTTTTACACTTTTTAATTCGTTTCTGCAAGGAAATTAATCCGATCGTTTGGCCGCGCAGGAGGAGCAGGATGGGAATGATTTCATCACACTGATGCGATGTTTCGCACACAAACAGATATCAGTGCTCGCAACGCACACACGCTTCTTCTTCCTCTACGGCAAACAGGCTGATTCTTGCATCACTTGCTTTTTAGATTCTGTTTTCCCCCGTTTCTTCACTGCCGTAGTTAAGCACTGCGAGGGGTCGAGGCACTCTGTGTATAGTAATTTAACTCCAGATAATCCGTACACTTCAAGTTTCTGCACTGCTGTACTTTGTATCCCGTCGCGCTGCGGAATCAACGCACGCACACCCGACGCTGTTGAAAGTTGAGATTTTTTTGAACGGTACTATTCGGCCGGACCTTTAACGTTGGGGTAAAGCGAACTCGAGCCCGTGCGCTGCTGTGAAGGGGGGAAAGAAACAAAATGTGCTCAGGCTGTGGTGTCTCGCTTGCTCGCGATGTGTTTGACGTTTCTCTCTTGCTCGCGCGTACGCAATTAGCAAAAGCCGAACCGAAGAGCCGATTCCCAAAGAACAAATTTCATGTATCTCACTGCTCACGTAGCTGGTGCCCCGTTGACATATAATTCTCACTATAGGGCCAAATCGCAATGAGGGTTTGCACATATTTCCACTTCAAGCGATGTTGATGTCGAGGAGACCCTTGATATACGACTGTATTTGGGACTGAAAAAAGACCCGTGAATCGAAAAGAGGTAAGAATTCAATAGTTTAATGTAGACGAAAATCGAGCAGTGTATGGTAAAACTTTTTCGTGCAATTTTTGTCATCCGTTGTAGGCTGTATGGCACTAATCTTTGATTGACATGTGAAAAAAAACTATGCATTTGAGTATTTCATCTTAACTTTGGGATCAATGAGTATGGGAGAGCATTCGTTCAAAGGTTGTTAGCAATTTCGATACGGTAAAAACATTTGTTAATAAGTACATACAATCAGAACTCACTGGTTGAACTTCAATTCCCTGCCAAATATTGAATATGTGCTTTTTACTTGGCATGTTTTTCTATACAAAAAAATCTGAAATTTTTCACCGCAAGCCACGGGATTTTTGTGAAAATTTCAATAATCAAGTTTCCCATGTAAACGCATGCTTTTAAATAAAGCTGCCAGCCGACTGTCAACGGTTTTTTTACTCATTTCCTCATATTTTACGCATAATTGAGCAGGACACTCATGAAATAAATTAAAGTAACCCCTACCCGCAAATTTCCGTTAAATGCCTTCTAATCGCCTAGTAATCGCCGGCGAATTGAAGGCAATCAGCAGTGCATTTAGTAGTAATTAAATGCCTTTGAAATATGTCAATGAAAAATTTCGCTTTTAATTTGAAATTGCAACTGTCAAAAGAAAACCTTACAAGCGCCTTCAGCACTGCACTGTTGTAGTGTTCCCAGATATGAGCGTGAGATTCGATAGCACGATTTACGTGTTATGTTCTCTTGCGTTAAGCTCTGAGCTATTTCACTTTATTAAATATGGTCTGCATTATTCCATTGTTAAAGACCAACCCGTTGAAAGGTGTTATTATATCAAACTCATTTCGATAACTCTAATAAAAGGAGAAATGAGATACATATTTCTCCCATCCTGATAATGAAGAGAGAACATAGTGTAAATATTATGTTTTTTTAAAGGTACCCGTTACAGCCGTGAAAGTTTCGGTTGAAATCTTTATTCGCCTTCTAAAGCGACTAAGGCCTTAAATGCCTTCTGAATGCCTTCAAAGCCGTTTAATGCTGGTAGGGACCGTTATATCTAAGCAACGGCAACTATCGTCCTTCTTCGATTGAGTATGGGAAAGTGGCTGCTAGTCTTCCATTTCGTGAACGACTCATCTCAAAGAGATACTCAATTTTGCTAGGTTATCGAAAGCGGAAATTGTATGTTCCCAACCCATTAGCGTTATCTGTGAAATATTTACGTTGTGTATTTCACTATATGAAGTCGCACGGAGAGCCTAGCAAAAGCTCACAATCTGCTCGAATTTTTCAATGAGGTTTATACGAGCACAGCGCCATCTGTTGTTCGGTTCCAATTTTGTAATTTGGGTGCCAGTAATCGATGACAGCGAACAATTGCAGTTGTGTTTACCGTCAGCTGTCATGTTTTAAAACCGTTTGGAGGGAAACAGCGTCGGTCCTTTCCCAGCTGCGTGGCTACGCGTTGAAATAAGTGTAGATTATTCGCCTCGCCACAGTGTTGTCTCTAAAACCATGGATCCGAACGACGCATCGTTAACCTGCGCCGTCAACTTGGAATGGAATGATGCGCACGGTACCACGACGAGAAAGTTCGCCCACAAGGAGGCGACGCTGCGGCTCATCCGGAACGCGTTGAAGGAGATGTTCCTCGAGGTGTCCGCACCCAAGACCAGCACGATGCAGCTGAAACTGAGAGGCGTGCAGGTACACTCAAAGTTCATGGCCGAAGGTAAGGCGAGTATCAAGTTTAACGATGAAAAGTGTACTCTGTTCCTGTCAAACGCACCGCCCGGGCTGTTGGTGCAGTTTCTGAAAGTTGTCTTTGTGAAGCTTACGAACGGCAATGGCGCAGGAGGTCAACCTAAAAGCAAAGACGAACTGCTGAAACAATCCCGTGCACAAATGCTGGCGGGGAAATCGATGAACCAGTACGATGACGTCAGTCCCGTGACAACGACTGAACTTAACCGAGCGCGGAAGTTGGCAACTGGCAAGGGCTCCTTGACAACACCCTCGCCGTCGCAGAAGCGAAAGCGACTGTCGGATGGTGGGGCAGGTGATCGCCCGAAGCCGAAAAAACTGCTGTCTGAGAATGTGGACGAAGCGGGTTCGGGGGATGCGATACAGCTTAACGAGGAACAGAAACGCATCCTGTCCGCAAGCCAATCCGGCCAAAGCTTGTTCTTTACCGGATCGGCTGGCACGGGCAAGAGTTTCCTGTTGCGCAAGATCATTGCAGCGCTTCCACCGGACGGTACGATCGCGACGGCCTCGACGGGAGTGGCCGCCTGTTTGATCGGTGGCACCACGTTGCATTCGTTCGCTGGAATTGGTACGGGAGATGCCACGCTACAGAACTGCTACGAGAAGGCATCCCGCCCAAACACGGCCCAGGCATGGCGTAAATGCAAAAGACTGATTATCGACGAAATCTCCATGATAGAAGCGGATTTCTTTGAGGTAAGTTGCTAGTGGGACTTTGTGATAGAAGCTCGTTCCAAGGTTTTCCTTTCCTTCCCTGTCATTTTAGAAAATAGAAGCTGTAGCTCGATATGTAAGAAAAAACGATAAACCCTTTGGCGGCATTCAGCTCATCTTGTGTGGTGACTTTTTCCAATTGCCTCCGGTTGGGCGTCTGCCGGATCGTTCCCGCCCCGGCCAATACTCCCAGGACGCACAGCAAGATGACGAATCGGGACGGGTACGGTTCTGCTTCGAATCCAAAGCCTGGCGCGAATGCATTCAAGCATCCTACGAATTGACGATCGTGCATCGGCAGCGCGACCAGGAGTTCATTTCCATCCTGAACAGCATCCGCATCGGACGGGTGACCGATGAAATTAGCGAACGATTGCGCAAAACAGCTAGTCAACGCATCGAAACCGAGGGCATCCTCGCGACGCAACTTTGCTCGCACACCAGCGAGGTGGACGCAATAAATCAGGCTAAGCTTGAAGCACTCCGCACGGAAGGTAAACTGTTCGAGGCCAAGGACAGCGATCCCTACAGCGTGAAGCAGCTCGACATGATGCTACAGGCGCCGGCAAAGCTAACGCTCAAAATAGGCGCACAGGTGATGCTGCTCAAAAACTACAACATCTCCGAAGGACTGGTGAATGGGGCACGCGGTGTGATAGTAAACTTTGTCCAAGGACTGCCGCTGGTGAAATTTAAACGCCGCGAGCTGCTGATACGTCACGAAAAATGGTCCGTAAAGACGGGCTCGGGCATGGTGCTGACACGCATACAGCTGCCGCTAAAGCTCGCGTGGGCCTTTTCTATTCACAAATCGCAAGGTCTAACGCTGGACTGTGTAGAGCTGTCGCTGTCGAAGGTGTTTGAGGCGGGCCAGGCGTATGTCGCGCTTAGCCGCGCTCAAAGTCTCGACAGTATCCGGGTGCTGGATTTCGATCTGCGGCAGGTTTGGGCCAACACGAAGGTGCTCGAGTATTATCGGTATTTGCGGAAAATGATTGCTAACGGCAATCACATGGAGCCGGTTGCAGTCAAGCGGAAGTTGAAGAAATCTCTGTCGGCGATGGGACTGCCGAAATCGATCATGGATAAACCGTTGATGACGATCAAATGAAGCCGAGGCAATGTCTTCGTTCTACTAGTATTTGTTCTTTAGAAAAATGTATTTAAATGCGCTAGGATAATGATTTTCTTCCACATCGAAACATATAATAAATAGTGCCTCATTCATTTATGCAACTGAATTTGTAACGGGTTACATTTTAACCTAAGATCTACCAGTTTGAGGAAAACAGTAATTGGTAAGAAAAGTTTTACATCTCTTGAAAATCTTGCATAGAAATGAAAACGTTAAAAGTAGCATGCAACAAATGTTTGCTTACATGCATAACCGACGTGTGCTGCACTTTTCGATTGCATGTCTCCCACAAACGCACATACACATCTACAAGGGCTCGTGATTATTTCAGCGAATCTACGCCGCCGTTCCGTGAATTTGCAAATACAGCCCTCTCTGTTTTGGCGTCTGCAGCGATAGAGTGAGGGAGAAAGCAGCTGTGCTGTTTGGGTCGTGCACAAGAAAATAAAGCAAAAAGAAAAGGGCTACGGCGAAATCTCCGTCAGAAAGAAAGTGAAATCATCAAAAACATTATCAAGCAAATATTTTAAAATGATTGTATCATGATTGTGCTCATTCGCACATCGCAGAGATCCTGAAACTAGAAAATACCGGATTAATTCCAAAAACAGTGTTATGTAGTTCCAAATTTCCTATCGCGCTCATTTTTATTAGTGTTTTCCCGCTACAGCAATCAACAAAATTACAAATTTAATTGCGGAATATTTGCTTGAAATTAAAAGTAACATATCAGTTTTCTTGTCCGAAGTGATTTCGCCCGTTTCTCGCTCGGTCTTTCTTGCGGAGAGCAGTTCTTTTTGCTCTCTTCGCAGAAAATCGTCGGAAAACGGAGTTGTGCCCTCTCGCTTGTGCCCCATTCTGCACAGCTCGCAAGCGGGATGGCGACAGTTGCAAATTCAACGGCGACGCGCTAAGGCAGCCGTCTACCGAGCAGCGGAGAGCGCGTGTCGCGCCGTGTGTGCATGCGTGAGACAGAGAGAAAGAGTGTGCGGTTTACGCAAAGCGAGAATAGGCGAGCGAACGTGCGGTGCGTGCGGTGTGTGTCGGTCGCGCATGTACACACACATCAGTCGGTTGTTGTTCGGGGTGTCGAGAGTGTACTTGGTCCGGCCGCCGTATGATTTTTCCTTCCGTCGTGGGCCGCGCTTGATTCAAAACCCAGAGGAAGCGTGCACACACGCAGTATTTGCGCAAAGAGTGGTGAAGTCCGCGTCGCAATCTCGGGAGGCTGTAGTGTGGCTGTGTGTCTCCCCCGCGGGATCGATGTGAACAGAAACCCTTTTTTTCGTGGTGTCGAAAGCGAGAGGATTTACCCTCCCCGAAGAATAAGGTAGGCGGCACGGGCATTTCACGGGCAAAACTGTGTCCACCCGTGCACACACACACACACACACGCATACGCGCTGTCACACCTGTCCGACGGGACGGGGGAGCTCAGGGCAGACGAAGCACAGGCTGTGAGTTGAGCTTTTCCCGTGCAAAAGTGGTGTCTCGTGTTTTCGTGGAGTGTTGGGGCAGAGCGGCAACGGTGGTGTCGGCAGTGTCTGGCAAAAAGGGTTCTGGGGGATTGGTGTGCGGGTAAGATTCTCACACTCGCCCGCTCCAGTGTGCAAGGGAAAAGGTGCATCGATTTTGAAGCGCACTGTTGGAGGGAGTCCAAAGAAAACAGTGAAAATCGCATTCAAAAACATACCGCGAGAGGGTGTGCAAAACGTGCAAATGTGAAAAACGACCAAAAACTCTCGCCTGTGTGTGTGTCGTGTGTATGTATGTGTGTCTATCTTCCGCCGTTGGTGCATATTTTCGTGCTATGTAAAATCGATTAAAAACAGCAAAAAGGGAGAAAAAAGGTTGAACATTTTCATCCCTCGAGTGAACGAAATGGAAAAAAAAACAGAAGCAACCATACATGCAACCCATCGTCCCATTGCTCACACCAGTGGTTGCTGTGGTCGCGATAGAAAACGTACAGAAGTGATGCTTTGTCGAAAAAAAAAACAGCCAACGCGAGAGGAAAAATTGCCCTCTCGAAGGAAAACTTGCCCGCGACCGTTCAAACGCGCTGCTTCTGTGTTTCCATCGTGTTTCATTTTCGGCTCGGGTTTTTTTTTGTGTTTCGTGTGCTCATGGTGTGCGGTGTGTGCGTGTGTTTTTCGTTCGTGGGGTGGTTTGTAGAAAGAAAATTTGCGTTGTGCGGACTAGGGTAGGAAGCCTCCCGCCGCGCGTGGACAGGAAACGGGGAAGGAAGCGAAGACTTTTGTGTTGTCGCGTCCGCCGTGTTGCAAAAAGTGGCCGACAAACGCGCACAAACGCAGCCACATACACACACACGCGCACAGTGCGGGATCATCCAGACACAAGGCAAGGGGTAGGGCGCGGAAGGGAGGGGAGGAGAAGCACCAAGGGGTGGTGCTGTCTCGCAGCCCGGGCCGCTTTCAACCCTCTGCCGCCTGCTTCCACTTTCCGGTTGCATTTCGCGCACTCTCGAGCCCGTCGAATCTTCTCGCGTCCAAATTCCCGAAAAATTCGTCTGGGGTGAGTGAGTGAGTGAGTGTGTGTGTGTGCGCGCGCGCGCGCGAGGTGTGAAAACGGGAGGGTGCGAGACAGGTTGTATGTGTGTGTGTGTGTGTGTGTATTGTTGATGGGGAAGCGCGAAGTAAAAGAGTGCGCGATCCCTTAAACACAGTCAGTCACAGGGGGCAGCAGTCAGTTCCGCGGAGTAGTAGTCCCCCGGCAAGTAGTAGGCGAAACGAGAAACCCCGACGAAAACCGTCGCGAATGGCAGTTAACAAACGTCAAAGGCGAGCGCATGCGTTGCAGTGAGAAAGAGAGCAACACGGTGAGAGAGCGCCCGAGAGTAAGAGAGAGAGAGAGAGGGATAATGGGATAGCCAGCAGGCATGCGAGGGGTGGTCAGATTCGGTCGGAAGGGTGGGACGATCCCCGTTTGTGCGTGCGACGGTGACGGGGTCAGACAGTCAGACAGACTGATTCCGAGCAAACCACCCCGTCTGTCCCGTCGCTTCTCAATCCCATATCTCTTTCCCACCCAGGCACTTTGTCTCCCTCTCGCTCTCCCTCTCTCGCTCTTTTGTACACTCTCGCACTGAATGGCAACCCCTCTGCAGCAACGGGAAAAGGGGTTAAAGCAGACAGCTTCAGCTGCAGCGACAAGGGTGACGACGATGACGGATGACGAGGGTGACGGGGGATGATGGCGTGCAATGAGTCTTCGTATACGTGTGTGTGTGTGTGGCTATGCCCGATTATAATAAAAGTCGAGTTGCGTAAGTGCCGAGAGCGCGGCCCTTGAGAGAGAGAAAGAGAGAGAGCGCACGGGTAGAGTGGTGGATTGTGGCGAAAACGAGCACAATTGCGCACGCGGTGCCTGGTGCGCCACCATTGTTGTGTGAGACTAGAAATTTGGGGGGAGGGAAATTGGGGGGAGGGTGTAGTGTGACGTTTTTTGCATTCCTCCACCGACACACATACACACACGGGCTCTCTAGTCTAAAGCTCAAATCACCCAGATTAGACGTGGTGCTGTGTAGAGGCAAAAACATTACGAGCGACTGCTGTTATCAATCTTTGTGGGACTGTCTGCGACCTCTTGTGTGTGTGTGTGTGTGTGTGTGTGTGTGTGTGTTTATGGGGGTGGTGGGGGATGTTTTTCTATGTCCGGACGGCACTGGTAGACACTGATTAGCCGACACATGGTTCACAGAATCCACCGCTTGTTTAAACATGGTGCAATGTTTGTTGTTGTCCCCTGCAGAGCGCGACTCCTACTCACTCGCCCGCCATTTTGCAAAACTTATCAAACCGCGCTGTTAGTTTCGGCTCATTGTGAAGAGGGATGATGACGCATGGGATGCTGTGAGGAGAGGAGTAAATAAAGGAAAGTTGTCTTCGATGGATTTTAAAGTGCAATTAAAACAGAACAATGAAAATGAAGCGTATTTTAAAGAACACGGAGACGGAAGTGACTCAGCCGCGGGAACACAAAAGCGATATATGCATTTTTTTAATTGCTTCCGACGAATCTCTCGACGTGGACACAGAATCGTCGTCTCGTGTGTGTGTGTTGTTGGTGCTCGCAATTAAAAACAATAAAATAAACCGGCTTTTCTCCACGAAGCTTGTACCGTGCGTCGATAATAATGGACGCGTTTTCCCTTGCCGCTGCTGCTGCAGCGTGGTCGCGTGGTCCCAAACCAGCGCTCGTGTGTTTGTGTGTGCGTGTATGTACTCGCACTACACACACGCTGCCGCCGCTGCACCCTTATCTTTGCGAACGTTTTGCGCGTGTAAAGGCGCCGCAAGCAAGTAGTAGGCTATGAGAAAATGCAAAGTTCAAAAATAAAACGCCGTTTTGCTCGCTCTCTGTCGCGCTGTCAAATTGCCCACGAATCGTGTGTGTTTGTGCGTGTGCACCAAGAAGAAGAAGAAGAAGAAGAAGAAGAAGAAGAAGAAGAAGAAGAGCAGCAGCCTCTGAAATATTAGCATAGCACACACTGCCGCCATGCATGAGTGCGGGGTGAACCTGGAGCACATAATGTAATTTCATTCTTGTTTTCTTCTCTCATTCGTTTCAGACGTGTTCGGACGCGCGTGTGTGTGTGTAGGTTTGATTGCGGTCTGGCGCGAGCGGTGGTGAATTCAAGTAAGATAAAACAACAACAACAACAAAATAGGCAACTGAAAAACGCACCCCCAACAGCGGGCGAGCAGTGAGAAGAGGGCGGGCGAGTTTTGCCCGCAAACGAGAAGCGGCATAGAGAAGAGGAATGGATCAGAGAGCGTAACAAGGCGGGAATAGTGGAAGTGATCGTGTGTGAGAACGAGAGTTGTGTGACGAGCCAAAGTTAGTAAAAAAAGGGAAGCGCAAAAAAAAACACGCAGAGGTGGCTGGTTGGTTGGTGAAGGAAAACCGGAAGGGCGGGGAAAAAGATGGCTCGCCAAAATAATTCTACGCGCCGCAGCGTCACCGGCCGCGATGCTGTGCGATCGAGCTGATCGCGCGTCGACCACGACAACGACGACGATGATGATGGCAAGTAAGATGAAAGGCCAGCACCACCATCACCACCACCACGGCACGGTCGCTTGGTCGTGAGAGAGGACGATGGCGCAGAAGCAACGCGGCAGCAGCAGCAGCAGCAGTAGTAGTGAGTCGATGAGCAAGGCAAAAGTGACCCCGCTCGACCCAGCGTGAGCGGCGGAGCAAAAGCGTGTGCGTGTGTTTGCGGATTTGGAAAACAGCATCACCCCGTAGAACAGGGCGGGGCAGATCGGCGGAAAGGAAGGAAAGGAAGCCGGGAAAACCGGAAGAGGAAAGGAAGCGAGTGTGTGCGTGCGTTTGTGCGTCACTGTGAGTGCATTGGAAGGGAGGGAAGGAAGGGTGGCGTGCGGGTCGTCGGGCAGTGCGTTCTTGTGTGGCGTTGCGTGAAGAAAAGTGCGTGAGAGCGTGGTGCGCGAAGGAAAGGAAAATTCGATATCGCATAAAACGAGCGGCCAAAGGAGCGCACTGGAAGAAGAATACGAAGCAGAGAAAGAGGAAGAAGAAGAAGATTGGAATCTAGTGAGTGTATGTGTGTGTGTGTGTATCCAAACGCCAATCTCACCACAACCCCTCAGCAATACTACCAACGAAAAGTGAATTGGCATTGTGCATTTTGATTACGCGCTCATTGGTTTGTTTGTTTTTGTGCGTGTTTCTGTGTGAGAGCGAGAGTGCATTAGAAATTGGCGCACAGTGCGTGCGTTTGTAAGCTTCCCAACAGTGAGGCGAAGGCCTGTGTTGGTGTGTGCGCGAGAGTGTGTGTTTTAGTAGGGCGGTACATGCGGTGCGTGTAGTGGTAGTGCACACAGAGGGGCGCGCTAGTGTACAGCAAACATGACGGAATACGTGCCACCGCACGTCATCTCGGTGCTGAAGACGTACCAGGACAAAGCGCCCCGGAGTCTGCACGGGCCGGGCCTGTCGCTGGTCCATCCGAGCAAGGCAGGGGCGGCGACTGGGCCGGGTGGTGCGATTGTGGTCGGCCGGGCGGAAACACCCGATCACCTGGCGTCGCAACATCACGCCCTGTCGCACCACGCTGGAGAGCCTTCCGGTGGTTGTGGTGGTGGTGGGCGGGCTGGAAGTGATGAGGATGAGCTGCCACAGCCGCGACAGCCGATGGGACCGCCGGTCCCGGGCGTCCCGATCATGACGACGCCCGACCCGGACTGTGGCATCCTGCACATGACGATGCTGGAGGGCAAGCGGATCGGGTGCTTTCTGCTGGGCGGCGAGACCCGGCTCTGTCTGCCGCAGATCTTCAACAACATCCTGATGGACTTCAGCGTGGAGCAGATCAACCGGAGCATCCAGGAGCTGATGATCTACCTGTACAACTGCACCGACCAGCAGCTGGCCGAGTTCAAGCGCGCCAACATCATCCCGGACACGGCCAAGTCGTGCGGGCTGATCACGCGCACCAACGCGGAGCGGCTGTGCAGCTCGCTGCTGCACCAAGCGCACGAGCTGCGCCCCCGGCTGAAGGGTGGCGGGCCCGGCAGCGCGCTGCTGAACGGATCGTTCCGCGTGTACCATCGGTGCTTCGGGCGGGGCGAGGGCCTGTTTCTGCCCGAGCTGTACAGCTACGATGAGCAGTCCTGCATCGAGTGTGCGGAGTGTCGGGGCCTGTTCTCGCCCCAGAAGTTCGTGTGCCACCAGCACGAGCCGCAGGAGATCCGCACCTGCCACTGGGGCTTCAACTCGAGCAACTGGCGCTCGTACATCCACGTGGCGGAGAGCGAGAAAAACCGGGAGGAGCATGCGCAGGTGCTGGACAAGATCTGGCTGAAGGAGCGCGAAATCGAGCAGGAGCTGGAAGCCGAACGGGCCTTCTGGGTTGCAAGACGAAAGGTAAGGGATGATGAGGTGAGCACTTTTATCTCACCGGAACTGGCGGTCTGTTTGGCGTGAATGTGTTTGTGATGTCTCGCACGTCTTATCACGGACTTAAAGTTGATTGTTTTACTGCAGCTAGCCAGTGCCAGTGGTGTGCTGGAAGAGATGCCAGAAGAGCGTAGGATTAACGCTGGTCGCTACTGTTGAGTTTGCTTTTGCACGAAACGACGCACTCACTCGTCCGTGATAAGCGCTTGCGTTGCGTTGACGTGGTCAGCGCCTGTCTGCGCCTTGTCTGGGCCGTGTCGGGCGATGAATTGCGGCCGAGACTGTGACGCAAATGGGCAGCCGATCGGTCGGAGTTATCGGTTTGCTTGCAGAGTGGGAACAAGGCCCAATAAATTTTCGCAAGTCTTTTGTTATGTTTGATTTATTGGTGGAAATCGAGTAAACGGAGATAGTAAATTTAAACATATGTGTGTGTCTGTGTGATCCAAAGTCTTGAGTTTGGAGTTTCGGTAGTTTTGTTGGGATTGTAGGGATTGAGATTTGCCACAAAAAGTTGTCGAAATGTTGTTGATGAGGCTGTAGTAGATCTGGAAATATTCAAAGCCTTTGAATGTCATCAAAGTCAGACATCAGAATCACTAAAGACAAACATTACTCTCGTTGGAATATCGGGTACTGAATATCCATTATTGCAGACTAGATTTCTGTATGACCTAATATTCTGGACTCCAGCACCTGAGTGGCTTTTTTATCTCCAAAAATTTGTTGAAATGTGGTAGATGGAAACATGAAAGTTCTAGAAGACTCGAAGGCTTAGAAGATCGTCAAAGCCGGTCCTCAAACAAAAATATTCCTCTGGTTATGGAATATCGGGCACTAAATTTCCAATTTTGGAGAACAGAGCTATCCTTATGACCTAACATTCTAGAAAACAACTGACATCCCTCTTCTTTAGAATGCTCCGGAAATTGAAATCACTATATCCAGAACATCGCAACAATGAATCTGTCAGTGCGCTGTTGGCATAAATCTTTGCTCTTTATTACATTACTCAAGGCTCAAGAATCGATACGCAAGCGGGAACAAAGTGTTAAAATTGACATCGAACATGTCAGCATTGTGACACTCTCTCTCTCTGGGTGTTCTGTTCTTGAGCAGAGCACTTGGCCATCAAGCACCGGGAGCGAAAAGCAAAACCAAACACACACACAGAATCACTTTGCCCGATTGTTGCTGACACGTTATACTTGACAAAGAATCGCTTTACTTTTGATTTCTTCTACTAGGGGAAGAGCACTTTCATTTGTTTATATGATTGTCGGTTCGGTTCTGTCGGCTGTGATTTTTTTCCCTACTGTTGGATGTGTACTCTTGTTTTTTTTGTCCAATAGCCCTTTTTGAGAAGAATAGTTCAATTATTCTTTTCATTGCCTTGCTTTGTCAAGGGTTTGGGTGAGGCAAAATGAGTCAACATACAGAATGGAGTAAAAAGACTCCAATCGGGTACTTTACTAAATCGTGTTCTAAGCCCCAGGGCTTTGCTTTGTATCTGAATGTCGTCTACAATGTTTATGTGCCTCACATGACCGATGTAGAAAAGTGCTGGCCATGTCGCGAATGGATGGTGCCTTATGTTTGCAGTGTGTTACGTTTGTTCTGGTGATGTCAGTCACTTGCGACAAGTGCGCCACATTAGAGAGGAATCGAGAGCGAGAGCCGTCTTTGAAGAATAAGTCAGCAAAAACTTATCTCGTCTTAATGGGATACTTTTATTGTATAAACAGTTGTGTTGGGGGCGATATTGATTTTTGGAGCACCCAATGAAACCGGTACATTAGTTGGCGTACGTTTTAGGCGCTGTGTTTTGATATGTTGTTATGAAGGTTTAATTAATAGGACGGTTTGTCTCATATGAAGCGCCCCTTCTAGGGACAAACTACAACTTTCAACCCTTTTACTGGAAGGTTGGTTTGATGTTAAAAGTAGTTTCTTCTACTTTTCTTCCACCGCCGAAGACCTTAGTCTGCGGGCTGTTTCGAACCTCTGGTAGCTATTTTACGCAGTAGAAGCTGGTTTTGAAGGCAGTCCCCACCACTGCCAACCAGCTCCGGTTACTGTTGTTCGCGTTTGTAGGCATGCTTGCCGCCTTTGTGAGTGTTGTTGACCATTTTCTTTTTCGCTACTACGCAAACTTTTCACGGCCATCCCTCGTGTTCACACTGACCGTTAGACCAGCCAGGAGAGTGGCCCACAGAGCGAAGGAGTACGCGCGAGGGAGAGGGAGCATGAATGTTGGGAATCTGGCGTAATGTTGCGCTGCTTCATGGCGGTATCGGCAGCCGGAGAAACAATATGCAAGCACCTTGTGTGCCCACCGCGCGGTACTGGCTGTAGGAGAGGAACCCGGTGCGATGGCCAAGCGAGAAACGTCCACCGAACCAATTCCACGCCAGTTCGTTCACTCGTGACCACTGTTTTGCAACGTGTGTCGGTTGTTAGGGTTGTTCGTATTTCCCGCACCGTGCACCGTGCACGGCAGCATACTTTGCCTTTTTGGGGGTTTATCAAACTTTTCGCCCCGGCGGTGTGGGGTTGGGAAAGGTATGTACGTGATAGGAGGTGCTTGGTGCGCGCGATTATGCGCGTCAGGTGCAGGGGGCTTTACTTTGCGCTTTTCTAGAAAACCATATTGATTGATTGCATAGGACACATTTGCCGCTACTTTCTCTCTTTCTCCTGTCCCAGTCCGAGGGCGACGATAAGATAGGGTGATCGATAAGATTAAACCACAATCGATCGTAAACCGAGGCGCACCATATGGTGGTGCGTTTGTGTGGTGTTGAAATGCTGCGCTTGTTGAAGTTTGGAGTGTTATCGAATGGAGTCAAAATTAACCTCCAAGATCAACGTGGCGAATGACGGTAGGTCAGTATGAGCGATGGAATCTGGTGAAGTGGTGGGAATGCCCCTACATTGAAAAATCGGGGTGAAAAGATTTAAACAGACCCTAACTGGGACACCGTTCGCCTAGGTCATCCCCGGTGTCTACTTCTTCGTGCGAGTTGTCTTTGATTTCGTGCACACTTCACGTCCTTGGCGTGCTGACGGTGCGTCGAATGATGTAACTGTCACTGATCGTATGGAGTTGTGCTGCGGATCAGTGACAAAACATCGCGATGGTTTTCATAAAACAGTGTGATTTGTGGGAAGGGATCTTCCTTGATGTTCGTTTTAGTTGGTAGAGAAGCGTTTTTTCGTCTATCTTTACTGGAGATGTTGAATTGTTGATTGGAGTTGAAGACTTCCATGCAAGCATCACGTTTTATGGTCCATCTTTTTCGTTGTTCTCGTAAAGGCTTTCAAAATGGTCACAAAGGCAAACAATAGTTTACTTCTGTGTGTTTTCGAATAGTAAAGAAGTATTAAAAAATAATTCCGCCAAAATAAACCTCACAAACTTGATTTATCGCTCATGACGCTCACCCTTCTCTACGTTTCCAGATGATCGTGCCTTATTTAGGAGGGTTTTGTTATTTCTTCTAACCAATATCAGTACCCGCTTACACTTTTGGTACGCCGCGTTGGTGAAGGTGTATGAGCCCGTCGGTTTTGTATCGTATTAGTGCGAACATCGAACCTGCCCAATAATCCATGGCAATTGGGGTCTGGTGTGTGCTTCTCCCCCTTCAATATGGAAAAGTTGACCTTCGGGCGGGTTTGATTTTGGCGCGTTTTGAGCAAGACGGAGAAGGAAAACGAAGGGGTTAATTTTAACGCCGGCAGCGCAGTTGTCGTTAGATTCGTGGGGTTTTGGTTGGTGTGTGTGTGTGTATCTGTTGCCAATGGAGCACGTTTTTGTTCGTGAGAGCCAATGTGTGTGCCCCCCATTTTTGCTTTTCTTTGCACGAATTTTATTAGTGGCCTGTTTGGAGAGGATAATTTGGTATCGAAATGGGTTAGCGACGGCGTAATGTTGTTGTTTTTGGCTTGCGCACACCATTCCGAGCGTGGTGCATAGCAAATATTGACCTTCATGCATCCAGGAGAGTGAAAGAGGGAGCGATAGTGTATGTGAGAAATGTAATCTAAACACGATGGAGTGAAAAAGTCTGATTATACTTAGCTAAGGGATGAGAATAAAGATGAGAAGTTGTGAACTTTGTGCATTATACTTGAGAAAATCTTTTGACTGAAGATTTTCAAGAAAATTCGATTCTTCTCTTAAAATGCTTCCAAAGTGGTATATATGGTTGCTCAAATTAACAAAACTGGCGGTGTTGATGGAACTTTACACCTCGAAAACCGAAATATTATGCAGTAACGTAATTATGTGGGCCTCGGGGATTATCTTTTCAAAGTGTTTTATATCGTCTAAGCTCATCAACGAATCGATGCTTTGATGCTCGCGCCCGTGATGAGCCATTCGAAAGGTCATTGTGACATGATTGTTTCATCCCATTTTATATGCTATCTGTCGCTGTGTTTCTCACTCTGCTTCTTTGGGGTGTGATGAACACTAGGGGTCATTCGTCCGTCCTAGAGAAGGCCATCACCAGCCAGCTAGCCAGCCAGCATCTTCCCCCGCTTACGGTCACGACAATCGTCCGATGACCGTTACATTGTTGCGCGACCGTAGGGTGTTGTTTTCCTTTTTTTCCTTTCCTTTCCACTCCGCTCTATGCGTTGTTTTGCTTCAAGACTGCTTCCCCCACCCAAAGCATTTGTTATTGTTTTGTGACGGTGGACTCTGGGGAGAGTTTCTGAGTGCGTCGTCGCCGTCCGTTCGCGCGTGCATGCCAGGGTCATCCCTTGCGAGCAGCGAGAGGCGCGTCTGTGGCGCGTCGTGACACGGCCGAGCTTGAGTGTGTGCATTTGTATGGTAATAATCACGAATGCAAGCGACCCACCGTCCCATCCCATTGTCGCGGACAGCCGCTAGACACAACACACGCAGCACGGCAGCAGTGCAAAGTGAGAATCGTTGCTGGCCATGGAATGAAGTTCGGAAACTATTTTCGGCCAGAGTTCAATCACATTGCTGTGTACTGTTTTTTTTCTTTCTCCAAAACCATTCAGTTGCCTGATCAATCGGAACTCAGGGCGCTGGTGGGCGAGATGTAGCGATTTAAATGTAATACGCCCAATCAGGTTTACATTTCGAACGGCAAAGACGATGCTTCGCATTCTCCAATTCAAAAGGGCACATTCCCGATAGGGGGTCATGCCGATAGGGCGGCAACTGTCCCTGTTTTGCATTCCTTCATTTCCAAGCTGTGTGTGCGGACGTGTGCATGTGTGTGCGGTGGGAAACTCTGACGTCAGTCGTCGCCGTCGCCAGCGGTCTTGGAAGTCTTGCGTCGTCTGACTTCGTTTTACTTGCAAATGATGGACCAGAAAACTCCCAAAAGCCTGTGCCTCGTCCACCTTTTCCCACCCTTGGGGTCCCCTCCTAGGCCAGGGGTGGGTTAAGCTGGGGGTGGAATTTGTTCTGTGTTGTCTGACCGTGTTGTCTTGCCTCTGCGTCGTTCGTGTCCCACACTGTCGTCCAACGGTCATGGTCATAGAAAAGAACAGCCAAACTGCACCCTTCCCTCCGCACATACGGCCTTTGCGAGTTTGATGGTGGAAAGAAAATTATGGGTGGGAGGGGGGAGAAGCAGTAGAGGAATGACTTTTTTGACACATTTGCTAAATTTAGCCTTTTCTCGTAGCGCAGGCGGCGGCATCTCTGTTCTCGTGTTGTCTTCGCTCTCTCTCTCTCTCTCTCTCTCTCTCTTTCTCTCTCTCTCTCTCTCTCTTTTACGCTCTTCAATGCAGAAAAAGAGCAAAAAGCGGTGCGTCAATATGTGCGCATCATGATCATATTGGGCAAGTCGAAAAGGAATGGATTCTTAGATTTTTATGTGAAATTAATAGCCACCACAAGATGAAGAAAACATTACAAAACATTAGCAATCGGTAGTATGAAAATTGTAAACTAGTATGACATCTTACTCATCCTATCTCACTGCCGGGGTGGGAGCATTTTGTTGACCATCTAATCCCATTGATCGTAAGAAACATGCAGCTTTTCCCACACAGCCGCAATATGCACGCATCCGAACACATTCCGATTGCGTTTTGCAGTGCAGGCTGGAATTTGTTTATGCTTCGGGCCTTGTAGTAGCACAGTTTTCCATGCATCGTCCGGAGGGGGTTGGTGTTCCGGTTGCCTGGCAACGATTTTCCGCCGCTGTATAGTTTTTCGCGTGCAGCTATGCCATCCATCAAGATGGGAAAAACATTCCTGCAAGAAAGACATCATTTTTTGCATGTGTAAACAATTGAGCGGCGGGTAGTGGTGCTGTTTGGTTATTGACTGGTGGCAGTTGGAAGGGGAACGGTTGTTCGCTAGACGGATGGACGGGGTAGCTTGATATTGCCGTAAAATGGCATGTTTTTGATAAGATTGCTGCAGTGTGGCTTCCGTTTGCTTGCTGTTGGTTTTATTGATGAGAGTACAGCCATTGAATCTCCTCATGCCCATTATCATCACCATTGCTTACAAGTGGACATGCTTACATACACACAGACATGCACATTCTGTCATGGAAGGCTGGGAAAGATAGCTCAGCAATGAATGTCGTGTTTCGGTTCCAAGATTCGGGTTTTAATGTAGCATTTAAATGAAAAATTGCTATGTTCAATTTTCAAAAACACGCTTTTCTCGATGCACCCGTATGTATTTGCCTGCAATTCATCAGCTCTCATGGTAGGCGCATGTGCGCCATTAAGCATGTGTGCGCGGCCGGTTTGAGGATCGGAAGAGAGATAAAAATACACTCGCGCGCGCTTTCCTGTTTGTCTGTCGCCACGCCGCGCGTTGCCGTGGGCCCGCGCGGTTTGCCCATTTTTTTTGCTCTTCACTTCTACTCTTCTACCTTTGGCTGTGCAATGTCTGGGCCGGCAGCAGCAGCACCCTGCACCGGGGCAGACGGCCAGAGCGCGAAACGAGCCCGTCTTTTTTGAGACGTTCGCCACCGAAAAATCTGTCCGATTCGCATGTTTGCGGTGACCGGGTGGAAGAAAGACAGCGAGAAGCATCAAGATGGCTGGCGAAGCAACGACCAAAGGGGTGGAAAGATGTAGTGTACAGGGGTGGGATACACTTGTCACGATCGAAGAGCGGCTGTAGTTGCGCTACAAGTACAAGCAGGGATGAATTTGACGTTTGTTGGTGATGATGTAGACGCAATTCGAAATTTCTTCTTCCCTTTATTGAGCCCCTCTGGAGCTTCTTGTCTTCTTCGCCCATCAAAATCAACAGCATCTTGCAACAGAGCATCGCCCTAGTCGTGTGTGAGCTGAGCTGTTTGTTCAACGAGAGCGCAATGTCTCATCTCAGCTCCCGCGATGTGCCGAGAAAGGTTTTTTTTTTCTGTCCGGAGCTCGATCGACTCCTGAGCATACTGGAGATGCAGGTGTGTATGTGGGAAGGAACACATGCGCAAGTTGTTGCAAGTGTTGGTAGACCCTAGCACCACCCGTCTGCTAGTATGGGGCAAAAACGAGAAGATTTTTGGGACAAACACGTAGAAGAAGAGACGACACCCTTCAATTCCCCAAAGACTGCCCCAAAAGACGTTTGGCGTTTTGTCTCCGCCGCAATCGTACGTGTGTGTGTGTGTGTGTGTGCGCACAAGGCTCGGTTTTTATTTTAATTTTATTTTCTATCGCTTTTCGCTCTTGGTGGTATCCGGCGCGCGCGTTTGTGCTTCTCTTGGTTGGTTGCGGCCTGTGCCTGTGAGTATGCCAGAGTATGCGTGTACCACAATGCATTGTGAGTGTGCCCGGCTCTGTCTGTACTGCCGCTGGCCGTTTGCGTTTTCCGCGCTTCCCTTTCGGACTCCGTTTCGGGTTTATGTTTTATATTCTCCCTTGCCTTCCCGCTGAGCGCCCCCTGCGCCTGTGCTGTCTTGTTCGACGCTGCGTTGCAACGCGCGTACCAATGGACTGCGTCTGCCTTCGCTTCGGCCACACGGTTATCGTGGCTTTTCCTCTTCGCTCCATTCTATTTTTTGGCGCTGTCGCCGCTGTTGCTGCCGCTGCCTCGTGCCGCTTGCCGCCGTGTACGATGTGGCCGCGAGCCCGCGTACGCGCGCCTCTCCTCTTAGCGCGTTTTTTCCTTCGCTCTGTTGTTTGGTGGCCTTTCGTTGCGTTTCTTTTCGCGTTTCGGTGCGCTTTTCGGCGATGGTAGTAGTGGTGGTGATGATGGTGTTTGTTTCTTTTTACCCTTGGCGGTGGTGTTGCTGCTTGTTGGCTTCGTTCCACTTCTGCCGCTAGAGACCGATGACCGATGGACCCTTTCCACACTATGCGCCCCCTTTAGCCCGCTCGCATCATCAAACGGTCAAGGGGAAGAGCAGAAACCAACAAAAAAAAACACACAAAAAAAACAGACACACATACACACACATACTCTATCGCTTGAAACAGCGTGTGTGCGGTTCAGCGAGCGTAACAGCGACGGACCGAAATGTGGAGAAGCAAATTAATGCAAAAAGAAATCCACAGCAGGAGGGAGGGGTTGAAACGAAACGTAAAGAAGAAGAAAAAAAACGCGCATAAACACACACAACCATACACACATGCTGTATCATCAAACCGGTCTGTGCGTTTGGGCCCCCTGTCCTTATCTCCCTTACTTTGCATGTCCTTTTCGTCTCCCGGTGCTCCTTCTACCCTTCCTTCTGCATGCGCCTTTACATACACACACAAAAACGAAATTGTGTAGTGCTTTTTTATCGCTCTTGCAACGTCTACCGGACGTGGATTGGTCGGGGGGCGTCCGTTGGTTAATTTGCAACTCGCTGCATCGTCAGCTTGATTGACGACGGCAAACTTTTACGGTGCGGAGCGGACACGTTGCCACAGCGAAATGAGCCAGCAGTAGGTGGTAGAGTAGCGCGGCTTAGAGCGTAGTTCGAATCGTTCGGTTAATCATTTCTGTAAAGAACCATATCTAAAAGCAAGCCAAAACATTCCAGTGAAGGACGTTCCGGTGAAGCGCTTATTTATCCATTATATACCAGCTAACGATCATCATCGCTCCACCAGCGCCATCGTCAGCAGCATCGTTGGTAGATCGTTTGAAGCTCTGCGCTGCGGTGCTGCTATTCATTTGTTGTCATCGCGCAGTTCGCTGTCGTCGTGGTGCCTCTTTATTGCTCACGCATCATCGGGTCTGATCGGTCCCTTCCGGTTCGGTACTGACAAGCCGACGGATTCTTTTGACCCTTTTTTGCGGTATGTGGCGCAGCGGCGGGAGTAAAGTAGTGGATGAGGGCAGGGGAAAGGTGTGCCCTACGTGATTGGGACCAGGGCAGCCATCGATCTTGCCGGGGTGGAATGGCTCTGTAATATAGCATACAATTTTATGCCAGACAAGGTTCGTTGGCACGTATATTTTGTGCTGAATGCAAGTGAATGTCAAATATTTCACTAAGAAATAACAAAAAAGATCATTTGCAATTATCTAGATTGTACAGTAGTAGGGCTTGAGCTAATGATGAAGCAGGTTAAATTTTAACGCCGTGGTAAGCTAGCTGCCACATGGTGTAATGGTAAGCGCTTGGTCTGCTAAGCGACAGGTAATGGGTTCAAAACAAACTGGTGCCCCGGTCCCCTTTTCCTTGTTAAATTGCTAAAATAGCAAATTAATAAAGATTCCACAAAATACACTATTCAAAGAAAATGGACACAAGTTACAGACGATTATATGAAACACAACTCAGATTGGCCATATTTTCTCCTTCTCTTGACTTGTCTATTTTGTCTCATTTATTAATTTGCAACTGTCCAATATGTGCCATCGGAATTTGAAACACATTCGTGGACCACATCAACGTGTGGCCAGATCGCTTTCATGTGAGCGCTCTGTTGAAGTTTTTCTTGCTTTCTGTTAGCATCATTCTTGTGTAGAAAGGTTCCCCCTATGCTTGATCGTGTAGGTGTGCGTGCATGCACGGTTGTTTGTGTTGCGCTTTATGCAGCATAACACGCGATCGTTCGCGACCGCACCAAGCACATATGGTTCTCGCTCGCTGCTCGATTCGTCTGCTGCGCTCTGGTGTAGGTTTTCCTGCAGTTTGCTTTGTTTTGCCGTCTGTTACGATGGACCGGGTGGACAAAGATCGTTCGTCTGCTGGCTCGATGGAGGAGCATGAGGCTGAAGAGGAACCAGAACGCTGTCGCGTCGGTTGTGTCTGCCCGCCACGAGCTCTGTACCGGCCGGGGTGGTTTGGTACACGTTGCCTTTAGCGATCGCTTAATTCCTCCCCAAACGGAACGGGTTCCGTTGAATGTGCGTTAGAGTTGTTTTGGTGTTGTTCAGATTTTGGCCCGTTCTTTTGTGTTCGTGTAGTCTTGCAGGCGTCTCTTCTTTTTCCCCCACCCGTACACTCGTTTTGCTTTCATTGGCACTGTTTATGAGCGGGGCTCGAGACGTGTATTCTGTTCGCCATTTGTGCCGGGAGTTTCGTCTTCATGGCATCGCGCGCGCATCTTGCAGCAGCATTCTATCGCAACATACGCAACCCAGGTACTCCAAAAAAAGTACAACCCTTTCAGCAAACCGAAGGGGAATGAAAAGTAATGCTCTTTATATTGTAGTGCTGTGCTTGTCCGGGTGGTGATTTTTTTAGGGCTTGTACATGGAGAGTGTATTTTGAACTTCACTTCATTTGTATGCGGCTGACAAACGGTAGCACCTGGGCAAGGCCATCAGAATGATGGGACATTTACGGGCCGGAGCAACGATCTAATATTGTTTTAGTTCTGTACGATGGGAAAGGGTGTGCGAGAACGCCTGTAAGATTCTCATGGGACCTCGGTTTTCAGGTTCGCTTGTCTCTCTGATGCAGGTGCGGGCAGTTGAGTGTGTGTTTGTGTGATCTAAAAATATTCCTTCTAGCACAGAAGGTACAGGCTCCTTAAACAGTACGTTTCAAACGATGGATTTTAATTGGTGTTGTGTAAGGGAATCTATAAATTACAAGAACATATCAAATATTAAATTCTCAAGATGCTTGTGTGTGTGTTTGATCTAACAGGCGGTTCTCTTTCTCATTTCAGGTATGTTTGCTGCATTGGAAGTATATCTTGATCCGTTATATGTAAGTTTTAATTGAACTGGAAAGTTAGTGAATCCCTCCAGCCTGGAATTGAAATCTGAGATAAGAACGTTAACTTGCTTTAAAAGTTGCATAATTTGTGTCGTCCTTCAAGAGATACCAACCCACGATTGTTGCCAATGTTCGGTATATAAAGCAGATAAAAGACCGGAAATTGGATTGAGTGTATCGTTCAACGATCGTAAGTCTCTGAAACCTGCAATTTTTCAAGGCTAGAACCTACTCCATGTTTCCGCTCTGCCCTAGTTCCCCCTAGGCTGCAAGATCCCGGGAGAAGGGAAAGGGATCGCACGGGAGTGGTTTCCCAATAGCACTTAACACGCTCCGTTCACACCCTCTCCAGTGCAGTGTGTCTGGCACCAGTGACATAAGGACGTGATTGTGTGTACTCGATCGGCTGGCTGCGTTGTCAGTGACGCTCGTATGACACAATTTGTTTACTAACTTGGAGCTATAGTACCGAGTCGAAGTGTGGAGCTTTGTTTACGCATGCCCAGACAGACCACGTCTTTGGGTATGGGGCGTGCGTTTACTATGCAGCTGTGATAAGATGGCAGACGCACTCCAAGCTTCCTCTACCACACAGCTTTCTCATCACCTTTTGTCCACGCCGTCGCCGTGCACTCACTTACGTCCTATCAGCTTATCTCTGATCGGATCGGAGGTACTTTTACATTTATGTGTGCATGGGTGTGTGTGTTTGCTTTTCCTTGCGAGAAGACAGAACAGTCTGGCGGACGTGGAGACGATTATATAGAGTTGTCAAGAGTGAGACATGGACATGGGGCCCGCGTCTGTTGTTTTCCTTGTTCGAGCGGCGCCATTTGTTTGCTTCCATGTTGAGTAAGTTCTCGCTGGGCTGTTTTGACACGACAGCGCAGGGTCGAGAGGTAAAGGTAGTAGCCGTGTCTGAGAGTGCTGGAAGAGCAGGCGCGCGTTGTATCTGGTGTGATCGCACCGAACCGGTTGTGCTTGCTTATCGCATGTCAAAGAGACAACCAGATTGTAAATATTTTTGCAAAGAAAATACTCGGGCATGGGGCTGACATGGGGCAAGTTCTTATCACAGTGCTCCAGCTACGATAGTTATTGTGAATTTGAACCTGGAGATGGAACAAAAAATTGGAGTCTTGAGAAGTTATTTGAGTGTTAGATAAAAACTCAAGATATTCTCACACACACCCAGAAGTCAAAACTCGTTTTTCGCCCATTGCTTATGCTGCAGTTTCTTGCATCTACAGGCAACCGTACTTTGGATTCGGTCAATTTCTTCCGCTTCGATGTTCCGTTCCGGTCGCGGTAGCATTGGAATGTGTTTCCTGTTGATGTTTTAATTCCTACCATTATTCCCAGGACGGCCCTATGCTTCCCGCCGCCTGTCTGTTGTTTCCTTTCCCTTCCCTTCTTCTGCATATGTGTTCCGGAACACTTTGGTCGAGTTTCGTGCAGTCGTGTTCAAATGACCAGACTTTGCCCTTGGCGCTCACGTAAGAGAGCGACTGACCCGTGAACGAACGAAGCTCTCTGCTCGTTGCACTTGTGCTCATTGCAGCATGTTCTTGCTCTTTCCAACCTTTTGTTATTGGCCATCCCTTGCCACGTTTCTCGTTGTCTTTCTCCTTTTATGTTATTTCTCGGTGACGGACATGCGGATATCATGTCATTTGTTTCCATTGCTGCAGACACACACGGGACTGCATGGACGGGTACCGTCCTATCAGTTGGATGCATGTGTGTTACATCGCCTACTTCTGCTTACTATCTTCCCCGCTGCACACCTGCTTGATCGCTCGTTCCAATTGACCTTCACCGACCGGTGTTTGGTGCTTTTTATTTCGCTTCTTTTCTGCCGAAGCATATATTGGGGCTGAATTTTCACGGCCACTCAATGGCTGCTGGTGCACTGGTTCGGTATGCTCTTTTTATCACTTTTTTTTGCGATCGTCGCGTGTCGAAATGCGAAGATGACCGGTTTCCCTTCGGCCCGTGTGCTTTGGTTTCAATTTCCGTGCGTCGCTGTTCGGTTGGATGATAAAGCTCGAACTGTTCGAAACCGAGGATCTTTTCCGATGCGTTTAGATCTATCCCAAGGGTGTACAGTTTTCGATTCAATATCCCTGTTAGAAGACGATTTTTCATCGCATGAGTGCTTGTAACATTAGAATCAATTTAAAATTTGAGCACAATATTGGTGTGCTAGATTCGTTGTTGTGTTATAAGGTGGGCGCTAATTCCTCAGCATTTATTTGCATATTAAAACTCGGCTGGAATGTGCGTGTTGACTCTTGGCTGAGCTGTGCGTATTCATCGGCACTCAATATTTCGAGAAAATCCTCTGTCTTATCAAAAGCATTGAGAATTCGAAACTGTCGAGCCTCGGATTAGAGCATCATGTAGGGGTGAATGTTTTGTTTCAAGGTTATTTTTGGCTATGCGTTCCGATCTCATCGATGGCTATCAACAGGATTTTGTTGATCCACATTGTAAAGGCTAGGGTTATGGGTTCCAGGCATTTAGAGAAGATTATAAACCGGACTGAACATCTATCCTAGCGTTTTGCTGAGTAGGTAATAACAGAAAAATTAGGTAATAACAAACATATTCCGCATATTGTATGATTAGTCTGCTTCTTTATCAGCCACACTGGGTACCAAATTGTTGCCAACACCAGTGTAAAAATTTACCCGATCACCCAACAGCACCATTTACTTAAGCGAATGATGGTTTTGGTCCCATTGTGTTGACTTCAAAATGTTTGTCGCTTGCCGAAATTAGACACTCGCACAAAAAAGGAAAACAAATTTTTTTATAAACAAAAACACCCAAAACAGCACTTTCTAGGAACAGGAATAGTATCCAAAGCAAAGATGAATCAATAAAAAAACACGAGACACGGAAACAACACACCGGCCTCTAGTCTTGAATTGAAAAAAGCCTGATGTGTCTTTGAGTTTCGCAAGAAGTTGCCGGGAATCAAAACGTTTGTAAGCATGTTTGGGAATATTGTTTTGGGGCTTGAAAGTGGCACAGAATCAACAAAACGAACCGATTTTCCCCAGCCCCTGCCTCCCAGCAATCGTCACACGCTTACAGGTTTTCTGATCAGGCATACACATTTATCATAGACACAGCGAGAGAGGACGTGAGGTGAAGAACCACCAAAATTGGGCGGAATTGCATTGTTGGACGCCATCAGTTTTTGTGCCGATGGAAGCAATAATTGTGGGGTGAACATTTTTATGAATGAACCTCTTGCGCACATTTCCATTGGGGAACTTGGAACTTGGTGGAGGATAGTTCATTAATTGTCGAACCCCTCTAACCCAACCTCCCTCCCTCCGGGAAAATCGGGTTCGTTTGCTTATGCGTGACAACGTTTTGGTAAACAATTTCGCGGCAGTAACAGTGTGAAGCTAATAAAAGCGGGCAAAAAAAGAGGGTTTGAAGTGAGTTGGACGAGAACACGCACTTTTCGCTAGAAGACGCACACAGTGGGAAAGTTGTATATATTTGGTTTTGGGGTTTGTTTTAACAGCAAATTTTTCTAGTGGGTTGTTTAGGTGTTTGACGTTGTAAGGCTTGGATGTGCCAGAATTCTACTTTCTACTGTATCAAAACATGCTGAAACTGTTCGTTTTTAACTGGCTGTTTTAGAATAAGTGTGGCGAAATACAATTACCACAAGGCGTTTTTTATCTGCGGTTATAATAATGGAATCGATTCCACTTGAAATATTGTTCTGGAAAAAGCAATCAATTGTACTTCAATGTGGTGCTGTAAGCAATTCGCTTTCCAACCTGATCTTTAGTGTCAAGTCGACGGACATTGAAGAAGTCTATCCCGAGACCTTAATTTGTCGTTCACCTCTGCCAGGTTGATAATCGTCTGTCTTAGGTTACTTTGTTTTGTTTCACCTTCAGCCGTCGCCGGGCACGAAAAGCGACTCACGCTTCTCCACGCCTGTCGACAGGTTGACATGTTCGACGTTCGGATATTGCTAATTTTCCAACCCAGCATTATGGCAATTTTTCGACCGACAGATAAGCTGCAGCTTAAAAGTGAGTTGAACTACTGAAGGGGGTTTCCTCGCTCCATGATGGACCGCTGGCCGCCAATCGGTCCCGTTTTTGTGTACCGTGGGAGGGTAGAGGGGGCTGATATAAAACTGATAGAGCACCACCGAGTAGTGCCAGATACCGGGTACGATTGCATGCGGTCGATAAAAAGTATCTACACTGTTGGGAAATAATTGCAATTGCCAGCGGTAAAACACGCAAAAAAAACGCGTTGTGTACTGCACGACGGCTTCGATAAGCTTCACGTTTAGCTGAGCTGACAGGAGTGAACCAAAGAGACAAACACGTGTCAATTGGAAGGGAAGAAGGCTAGATTGTTGCAAAATAGCAGCGCCGTGGAGGACGGTGGAGCAAATTTCAAGAAACAAATGCAATTATATCCTTCTTTCTGTTGTTTTTAATTTGAAAACATAAGATTTTACGAGACCTTTGAATTGAAAGCATAAGCAAAAGGTATAAAAATAGAACAGCAGAAGTGATTTATATATTCCAGACACTTGAAGGATTCTGGTCGGTCGTGTGGTGTGCGTCATAAAAAAAAACCGGCATCGCCTCAAGAAATTCTAAGGTGTTCAAGGCAACAGGGAGCGACCAAGCAACGGCTAGAAGTTCTGGTGTCCTTCGGCTGGGTACCATGCGACTTGCATGAATTGAGATCAGCGCTAGAATGAATAATGCCTACCCCGCGGGACCGGATGGATACAAACGCAGTCATCGGAGTCCGGTATTGTTGTTGTTGTTGGTGTAGAATTTATCTACCGCTTGCAATCTTGCTCTCCGGAGTCTCTCTCTCGTTCTCTATGAACGTTTGAAAGTGCCACAACGTATCGTGGCCTTTGGATAGTGATCTATATGCATCCATAATACAACGCAGGTGACATGTGTGTATGTGTGTGAGATAGAGAGTCAGATTTGCATATCAAATTGAAGCTCGTTGTTTGTGACTTTTCATCCATCACTTTTCCTTTTTACCGCGTTGTGAGTAAAGTGAGGCAAATTAATTGTTGTTTTCCACGTTCTTTTGGGTTTTTTATTAACACCAGTGTCGTTATCTCTAGGTCTAGTGGCTCTAATACTCAAGCGACTAAGGACTTTTATAATAAAATGGGTCCTTAATTAATATTGTTTCGTATACTGGTTGTGTTGTGTAATGTAAACTGTAATTGCTTAAGTGTTGTCCCATCTCCAATCCGTGCGCCAACACGACACGTGCAGAGATGACGATGCAGTTAATAATCGGGAGACTTAAAAAAAAATAGCAAAGCTCTCGATATGAAAGTAAAAATTGAACTGCATCAACTGTTCAACATCGAACATAAAAAACCGCCTTCTAACTAATGCGCAAATATTCAAATTAGCAAAATATGAGCGCCGTAGAGCCCCCGTCACCGTCGCGCGGGCTCTGTTGTCGTCTGTAAAAATGGCCCATTGTGTTTTTTTTCTTTTTTTGCTAGCCTCGCCCGCCCCAGCTCCGCGGAGGAGCGTCTGGTGGGAAAAAACGAGGTGACTATGTGGTGTGAATGCGAACGAGGCTGTTTGCACCGGTTCCAGGGTGCAGCAGCAGTCGGACGGTGTTGGGTGGCCTATGACGGTGGGTGCACTTTTGCTTTGATCTACCGCGCGCGTCGTGCGCATCGCGACCGAAACAGAAGCGACGGAAATGGAAAACCGCAACCGCAGTTGCAGCTGCCGTTCCGCACTGCACCGACACCGTTGCCTCCTTCGCATCTCTCCCCTTGTCTGCCACGTGACAGTTAGCGCTGTCGTCGTATCAAACGAATTGAACCGATGCACAGAATAGAGAGAGGAAGTGCAGAGAGGGGAGTCTGTTTCGAGAGGGCCCTTCAAGCATTGCGTCTCGCGGTTGCACTGGAGAATAATGGCGGTAACTGTGTGTATGTGTGTGTGCGTGCGTGCGAAGGAGTGGCACTTCAAGATCACCCACGATCCCTGGTCACACATTGGAACACCCATCCTCGCTGTCTCTCGTATCGCGTGCATCATGCGCATCATGTGCATCATGAAGGCATGTATCGATTGCGTAATGCGTTCTGGAGGAGCCATGGAAACACACTCGAGCTAATGAGGATGGGCGCAACGTGTTGCGGAGTGTTGGCTGGGGCACTATGCATGTGTTTTGTTCTTGATAATCAATCATAGAATGGTTGAGGCTCTAAAAGAGGGATTTACATAATGTTTAGTCAGCTTAGTCAGTAAAAGCTTAATTTGCCAGTAACAATGAAATGTTCCTAGTTCAAACCTTGGAAGAACAAATTAGTTTGAATGAATTTGTTCCCAAAAAAGGCTCACAGATAACTCCAAGGGAGAAGAAGGCGATCAAACAGCTGTTCTTTTTGCACTCAGAATATGCGGATGTGTGCATGGATATGGTTTAGACGATGACCTTGACCAGCAAAGCAGGCAAGGAACAAATTGATAAGAATAAGTTGTGCTAGACGAAGCTCTTTAAACGTATGGTATTGTTAGATCTGGCGTTAGCGCATAAAAAATATTGGCATCGTTTAGAACATTTGCAACATTGTCATTTACCCGGTATCAAACCTCACAATACCCCTCTATCGATTGTTTCCGTCTTTCACTTTCGTCTCGACCGTGAGGGGAAAACGTTCGAACAAGTACTTCACATTTTTGGCTGTCGTCAGTTGAGTGTTGCGCTGTTGAGTCGTTACTTGCTGATCGTAATTTATGTTATTGACATCTAGTTCAATTCCCAGCCGATCGTTGGCGAGCGATCTTGCCCCGTGTGTGTGCAGAAACAAAATGTGCTATCGAAAGGAAAGTAAAACTCTGGTGTGCGATGTGGCCAAAAGAGTGGCAAGAGATGAGATTTTAGGTTGTTACTACATCGAGCAGAAAGGGGTGGGTTAGCTATCATTGGCCGTACCATCACGCACGCCAACCGCAACCATCACCTTCACTACCGCAGAGCAATTAACATTCCGATCGTTTATTTGATTAGACTACGCGTGTGTGTACTGTCACGAGTCATTTTTGGTTGGTGCAACGGGTGAGGGAGGGCAAAGGAAAGGTGTGCGGCACTACTGTCTAGCACAAGCTGTGCATGTGTGTGTTGGTTTAGCATGGCGATGCATCCGAAAATATGCCACCGCCAGACTCTAACGTGTAATGTTGCTGGGTCCATCTTCTCGCGCGCGGCATAGTATGTTGGGTGGAATATCCGCGACTAAGTATGCGCGACATTGCTCTGCTTGCCGCTGATAGTGTGTGTGTGTGTACTCGCGCGAGAGGATGCACTTGCCCGGCTCTTGAACTAGCCCCGGGCTAGTTGAGACACTTTTAATTTCGGGTGCGTTAGATTTTCACCGAGTGGTAGCTGAATTTTTTGCACATCACTGCTCGCTCTGTTTGGTGGTGCCGTTTCGCAACTGTCTTCCCCTAGGTGCCCGTATGCTTTTTTCGCGATCACTAACTGTTGCTGCTACTGCTGCTGGTGTCGATCGAAGAACGTCGAGAGAGCTGGTGCTTATTTCGGTCGCGTTGTTTCAGAGTCGGCAATTAATTATTATTGACAATTAACATCTCACTGGGATGGTTTGCGGGTTTTTTTTTGGTGTCGGCGCACACGGCTGTCGATTGGGATTGAACCTCATAAATCTTGAGCCAAAACGAGGAAGGCCACCGTGAGAGCGTGCCAGACAAGCATGCATGTGCCGTGTGTGTGCGATAACCAGACTGGTTACAAAGTTTTCTGCCCATTTAGTAGGCATTCGGGTGGAGAACAGCTTAGAAACAGCTCTCCGGGGTTTGTGTTAGTTCCCAGGAAGTCCCCATCTCGGGGACAGTAAGGTAGCAACAGCTTGCGAATGATTAAAAAGTCAACCTTGCCTGCTTTGAAACACAGGAATAATTTCAAGGCTATAGGAAGTTTTACCCCTGTCGGCCAACGAGCATCCTTTCGCTATTCTAATCCTCCAAGTCTGCATACACTGCAACTGTGCGATTCCGCATGCATAAAAAATGCACCAACAGCATGCAGCTTGGTGTTGCCATAAAAGGGGTGAAATGTATGCCGCGAATGTTCTAATCGCCCTGCCGCGTATGCGTATGCATAATTTGTGTGTGATCCGCACACGGTTTCCTGTTTTTTTCCGCGCTCCACACTGTTTTGAGCGTTGATTTCCATTGGTAATGTGCAAGGATGTGTTTGGCCGATGCATAGAAAAGAATGGATCTGCCGCTGCGCCGGCTAGATGTAGATGGAAAGTGTGAACGGTGCAGGGCGAAGATTGTTAACAGATATGGTGATGTGTTGCTGTCAAACAATGCGAAAAGATAGCGCTGTGGTGGCAAGGGGAATGATTGCACCTCAATGCAAATACACCAACAGCAATGGGGGAAGAGCGTTGGATGCCGGACGGCGATATTTGTTGGTGTTGTTGCGTTCTATCGAACCTTATCGGTGTGTGTGTGTTGGAGGAGATGAAGGTTTGGAAGGGGGTGAAGGGTTACTGTGATTTCACTATCGCCCCCGCGTTACATTGATGTTTAAAATTCTAAGCATGGCTGGAACAGGAGCTGTGTTTGCAAGAAGCTCGAATCGCGGGTGCAGTAGGGTGGTTGCATAAGCAATAACGCATCGTGTCGGGCATTTCAATAGACTCGCTGCTTCTTGTGCAAGGGAGTTCCTTTCCCATATTGGGAGACCATAGGGGCTGCACTTTGGCTGCACAGAATCATCGATCCGTGCGTTCTCTGCGCACAACAACATTGCTGGCGTTCCCTTTTGGCGCGCTTCGCGGCCGGGATTGAATGCGGTCCAATGTGGTGGTAAAATTCAATTAACCGCTTGCTAGCGCTTAGTTTGCAGCAGGGCGTCCGGAAGAATCGCATGTGATAAATCCAAAGCTACACGCGGCACACCGAACCGTGCTTCTCGTGTGATGGCTTTCACGCGCGCTTAGGGACGGGGCGTTTGCTACTACCAGCAGGGGAGAAGCTAATCTTCTCGATGTGCATTGTGTGCATTCGGCCGGCTGGGGGAAAGATTCTGTGCCGTATAATGTAAGTGCGAATGCTGCAACGCTCGTGCACTGTATTGTGTCCACCCGTTCGCCCTTGAACCATCCGTAATCGGTTGCCTCGTCCCGGCTTGCCGTGGATATTTGCCGCTGTGTGGCGCCCTTTGGTGTGGCGCTTAGAGTGAGGCTAATTTACATGCTTCAGGCGGAGGCGCATTATGAACGTAATGAAGTAGAAGCAGTTTAATAATCAGGGTCGGTGACGCATCAGCGAACATTGTGCAGAAGTTGAACGTAATGATAACAAGACAAGAGGTCTTGTGTGTGTTAAGTTTTACTGTACTCTAACATGGTTTTATGATAAAGGTTGTAGGTTGTAGATTGTAGGCTTGTATGTCTTCATTGCTAGTTCTGTTATACTCTCTTAACCGCAGATCATCGCCCCTCTCAACCTCAAAGATGGAGCAGAGATGAAATAACCGAGCAGTTCGTTGTTGCAAATAGGCAGCTTCTCGTTGTCAACGTTGTCCAACTTCTCGTCCCCGGCAATGCGCTGTCTAACCGTTCCAAATCGGCGACCCGAGGACTATCGAAGGTTTCGTTTTGCATTCAGCCATATTTTATCTGCTGTTGTACCGCCATCCACCACCCTGATGCTACCCCACAGAGAGAGAGAGAGAGAAAGAGAGAGAGGGAGTGATCGGGACTGATGAGTTTGATGTTGCGCTCACGCGCAAAGATGAGCTGACATGAAATAAATTTAACGTTTATCTCGACAAGTGCAAGTGAGTCGCGGGTCGGTCGGCATCGGAGGGGCTGCTGCAAGATGTCGAGCAAAGCGGCGACGCGTCAAACGTTCGCTGGAGCACACCAGACACATGCGTTCCTCCGCTGTATCTTGCCCGGGAATCTCTGAGGCCGAGTAACACTCAACATGCATATTGCGAGCGTGCTCCAGACATGATTTTCACAACGCGCGCTCTTTTCCGTGTACTCTGGGATGTGTGATTGTGTCGGTCTGGTGGGTGTGTGTATATGACGGCGAGACACAAAATCCGTCGGCGCTTCTTTGCTTCCTTGCCGCTGGTGGTGGTTCGCTGCGCTGGTCCGGTATGTTTGCAATACAGTCGTCCGCGCTTAGATAGATCTCGCAACAAACATAACGAACCTCAACGGAGGTGATATTCGCGTGGTGTGGTGATCGCAAAACACACACATAGTTCCACAACTGCCTGCCGGCTTTTAAGTAAGATTCATGCTGTGGCAATAGACAATGTTACCGGCGTATCTGGCGTCAGTTGCTATTTGTGGAGCTTCTGTCGCGAGTTTATGATTTAAGTGTAGCTAGAGAGGTAGGAGAGAGTTTGGGTTTGTTGGGCCCTTTCTGCCTTGTCGCGTGTTGCTGCAATGGAACTATTTTAATTGTTGATGTTATGAAAGTGGTGTTATTTTTGGGTTTTGGAACAAGAACAGTACAGCAGAGTAGAGTTTGCAACAAGGTATCAGCATTATTACTACCCACCTTACTATGTAGTATTTGTAGCTTCAGCAGATTGAAGTTGAGAGTGCAGAATTCTTGAAGCCAGGAATAGAACCAGACCATCTATGACACAGTATCATAGATATAATTGTAGCATAACTTAAAATGATAATAATGTTTGGTCGAGCATGTTTTTCCCATTCGCTGTACACTGTAACTCTCTTTGGTATGTCCGCAGACGTGAGGGTCTCCCGTGTGGCTCAACCTGATCCCTGTTCTAGCGGTGAATAAAAAACCTATATTTATTTAACCGGATGGGACCGGTGGTGTGCTCGAAACAACGGCGCACTCCTTGTGTTTGTTGCTGCCGCCGCGTGTAGATAGCTACACAGTCCTATTTTTTAGGTCTCGATTTAGCGAATCTGCTCTCCCTCACATTGGCAACCAACCGAAGACGCGACCGTCGACGAAGGTCCCTGGCCGCTCGTTATTATATTCGTGATTAGCCGTAATTATAATAATTATTGTGTGTTGGTGGATACAACCATCGCGACGCGCTCGGTCGCTCGGCTGTCAGACAGTGTGCGCGCGGGTCTCTTGTAGTTGGTTTCCCCGATGTCCAGTGGCTGGTAACGGAACCGTAACCTCACCCGAACGGGAGGCAACGGACCCGGTTGAATAATGTCGGGACAGACACACGTAAGGGGGTAGAAGGCAAGATGCGTGTGTTTGTAATGGGTTTCGCCAGGTGAATCAGCGGGTCTCCGGATACGAAGAACACAAAATGTTACTGTTGAACCGAAAATTGCGTGACATCTATGCGATTCATATTTGTAAGCAACATTCGCGATTTCGGCAACCTCCGGGCACCATTTTGGTATATTACCAACCGAATGTGGACTGTCAGTTGGCCGGATTGTGACCCTAAATGTCCGGAGCGCATTCACTCTGCGCTCGTTCCGTCCTACTGTTCTACAGCTCTACAGTCATCGCTGGTCTGCAACGTGTTCCGTCCGTTATGTCCACGGGTACACTATGGGCTTGTGCTGAATTATTACAGCGAAATAAATGTGTAGCAGCTGTCGGTTTTGTGTCGGTGCCATTTGTTGCCGGGTGGTGGCGATTGCGGACTTGTTCTACATCTCGACCATCGGGAAACTAGTGAGTCTAGCATGATGGTAGACGTAAATACATACAGAGTGTGCCTATCATTTGATTGGATTCTGGGAATCAGTTACTTTCCACTATTCCTGGATCGTGTGTGTGTGTGTATGTGTGTGCTGGAAGAAGTGTCTTTTAGCCTGTGCCTGCGTCCTTTCACCCCGACTCCTGGTTGACCAACAAGGCATTACATTTCTGCCGTATATCCTCTGCGGTCCAGCGCATGTGTGTGTCGCTCTGTGTACTCTCCCGATAGTATCTTCTATGCGCAGCACTTTAAACATTTATGCTGCACTTGTTTGTGCGGACGGGTGAATCTAGAGCTGTGTGGGGGTGTGTTTACACGTGAGAGGTGTGTGAACCAGGGCGGTGCAGATGGTTAATGGGTGACCCAGTTCTAGGAAAATCTCCATTCTCAAACCTTCCGCCACGTAATCTTAATTGTGTGCAATGACCACTGCCGAGCGCGCGTGGTGCTGCTCTGTGACTTGTGTATGTGAGACGTTGCCCTCCTTTCCGTCGTAGGTGGAGCGGTTGCTTGTTAGCCAGGGAGTTGGCTAGGGGTAGATGGGTGTGGTTTAGCCGGTGTAGTGTTAAACTTTAATACACTACTTCTGTATGGTAGTTTGCCTCTAATGAGGGAAAACATTTCTCCGTGAGTGATTGTGGTGTGGTTGAGCTGTTTCGTTGGGGGAATGAGCGCTTCTTGAGCCTAATTGTAAAGCGTGCACGGTGAGGGGTGTTCCAGGAAAATGGTTTGATAAAGTGCTCCCAACATTATCAGTGTAATTTCTGCCTCCTACTCATAATTATCACCGACTCAGTCCTTTTATTTCTGGAGCTCCGTTAGTCGGTTATTTATATTTAAATTGGGTATGTTTTATCTCTATACTTGACTAATTATGTTGTACTTTCTATCTCTTTTTAGGTAAGTGTCAATGATGTCAAGCAATTGAGATAACGGAAGTTTCAAAATAGTCCTCTACTTGCTCCTTGACGTGAAGGATTTGTGGCATTTATGTCAACGTTACAAGGGATTCGTAGGTAACACTGTCACCCATCCACACTGTCCACAGCGTCACATAGATTTGCTCATCCGCCGTCTCATTGCCGGCTGTGTTTAATTGCTGGGAAAATGTAGAATTGAATTAAATTGAAGCCGTTTGCGTAGCAACCCGAAAATCGCATACATGTTCAGTCAACTGACCGCCGATCAAGGTGTGCTTGCTGCACTGTACTCCCATCCTCCTGGACAGGAAAAACGGAGGCAATGGACCGATCGATGGTTCTTTGTTCCCGGTCGAGCAGAACGCTTGATGAACGCGGGAATGTGTTCCATTCACCCATTTCGCACGAGGGACAGTTTAATGCTAACGTGCCGCTTGGGCTGCTTTGGTGTCATTTGCACCACCACCATTACACCACACCGGCAGACGTACGGCTGCATGACATTATGTAAATGTGAGACTTCCTATCAGCGCAGGAGCAGCGATCTATGATTGTTGGTCCTCGCGCGAACCGTTTCGTATCCCGGCGGTGGAACGAACGAGCGAGAAAGGATTACGAATTTCCGACTTACTGATTGCGCGCACTGGCGCATACGTGACGAGTCAGCCGAAAACGAAGGGTTGAAAAGAACAATGCACCAGTCAATTGCACCATTGCACATACACTGGGCGGCAATGGGCACAACACGAGCCCTCTACCATCAAAAGTCCTCGGTCGTCGGGGTTTCGTCGTTGAAGCAACGCTTAAATTCTGTTGGTTTGCTAATTTTGGTCCCGCTCGTTCTGGCGTGTAATTTACGGAAAGAAATCAACCAGAGCAGCAATATCGGAAAGCAATGGGAGGGATACATATTCAAGCACACTCGAGCATACAAATGCCATTTACATAGTATCAAGTAAATTGATCGTTTAAAGGAGTGTAAGTTCAAAATGAAATAACACGAACTTAACTGGTGTAGAGCGGATTTCTTTCGCTTTTATCACTCAGAGACTAGCTTAAGTGCATTAAACACGTCAACTCAAATACCACGCTATTCAACTAATCGCTCCACTTTACACATACACACAACACACAATTGCATCAGGGCTGTCTGATCTAATTTGTTGTCAATAAAGCTAACAAATGGATCGGCTCCCGAAACCTACACATTCGATTGAAGGATAAATTTGTAAAACATGTGTTTTACGTTCCGGAAAAAGAGATATGCTATCGCGAAGCAATTAGTTCGACATGTTCGTGTAGCGAGAGCGTACCTTTCGCATGGGGGTTTCGAAAGTCCTGCCCTCCATGTGTCGCCAACGTTTCCACGGCATGTATGTGTGGGATGAACTGGAACGATTAGCGGGGTGATGGTGTGATGGAGATGGTGGTGGTGGTCGCTCTAATTCAACCACTGTTAGAAGACGTCAGACTCAGCTCGTACAGCACTCTTTGCTCGGGTTTCCTCTGGCGGACGGTGTTGTAGGTAGTAAACATACACGCGACGGAATGCATTTGCTATGTGTAGGTGTAAAATTAATTTGAATTTTAATCATTTTCGTCAAAACTTGATTAGCTTCCTTCCTGATGGAATATGGGATGTAGCGAAGCAGGTGCGACCAAGGCTTGTTGTCTGTAAGAAGTTCCGTAGTTGACAGGCTGCTGCTACTCGTGTTAGAACCGATGTTCTTTTCCAAGATTTCAAAGAAACATAGATAAGAGCAGGTAATTTTTTATTATGTTGCAGGAGTAAGAGAAGGGATTTAATATTAGATGTGTGTAATTAGAAGCATGTGGTCTTGTCTGCTACTCCTTGAGATGCTTTTGCACATGGCTTCCCAATTTCCTAGAAGTTTGATTGCTTCATCTAATTACTTACTGTAGTGTGTTATTTTGCAGGAGGTGAGGACTCGCAAGGAAAATAGGTGTCTAGTAGATGCTAAACGTTCAATTTGTGAATCCTCCTTTGGATACAATTGCAAGCGATTCGACTTCTCCGTGAGGTGTTCTATATCATGCAACATCATAAGATATGCTAGGTCCAGGTTTCAGAACACTTCATTCGAATCCACGCATCTCGTTGATGCAGCCTCTATTGCTCATTGCAGCATGTCACGCCATCATCATCCTCATTAACGTGATCATCCCTCATCTTGCGGAAAGCACAGGGGGTGACTGTGTCGGCACACTTGTCGTCGTTTTCCACTTGTAATTTTTGCACTGCAAACAGTACCATCACCACGCACCAACCATTCTTCTGATGCGATCCGACGACAGACAAGCAAGTTAGAGGAAACCCGATGACCTGCAATACCGACCGGGCGGATTTTGTGGTGTAGGTTCTAGGTATCGCTTGACTCTACCATGGGCCGCCACGGCAAAGATGACGTCTATCTTGGTTCGAGTGGGGCGAGGAGTTTTGAATTTGCCGATCGTCCGATAGCGAGCGGTAACTACATACACACTCACAAGCACGGCTCGACCATGCGTCGGCATTTTGAAAAGTCTTGGGGCGTTAATGGAAAGTGATCCGGTAAGCGATGGCAAGGGCCTCGTGGTTACTTCAAATACACTCCCACTTGCAGCGCAGTGCGAGGAAAGCAAACGCTCTCCAAAAAGGAAGGGAAACAGCAGCGCAACAACACCGCCCTTGCCCATACGAGCGTTCATAGGAGGCGGTGGCGCGATACCATCACAAGGGGCCTGTGTACGCCGAGCCCGTCCGTATGCGCATAAAACGCTGATGAGTGATTGCAATTAACTCCGGTACCTCGGGCGCGTCGACGTTGCACAAAGAGCGCCCGGAGCGGTTTCCGGATGGATTCTAACCGACGACAGTGGAATCCCACCTCTTTCTACTTCAATTAAAAAGCAGCATTCTGTTCTTCAATGGCTTGCCCGAGGAATGGTCGCAGGGAGACTAGGGCTAGTGATCGGACGATCCCCTTGCAGAAATGCGTTGCGATACATACATATTTTATCGGCTGTATGCTCTTCAACCGTCTCTGCTGTTTGATTCTCTGCCCGTAGTCTTATCGAGAGCTCTGATAGTGTAATTAAATATAGCGTTAGATGATGTTGAGCTGAGGTACGGCTGATCGATGCACCGATAAGAAGGGTTTGGCTTTCAATGGAATCGTTTATATAGCGATTAAGATAAGCAGCAGCGGTAGCTTCCCTCTTCAGGATACGCACAGCTGGGATGTCGATAGTCAATTTCTGTTACGGCGTAGAATTATGTTTTGGCTTCCTAGGTACGAAAATTGCTCGCTAGGGTGAAGAAAGGCGTAATCTGGTCGTGCTAAAAATGCACACAGGTTAAAGCATCCGGGTAAAAAGCATCGCTCCCTTTTGCGCACCGGGAAAGTTCAATGACACTTTTGTCCTTCAGGCGCGCGAGGGCAACAAAATACACGAGAGACAAAATGGTACTTCACTGGGCAAATGGCAGGAGCGCTTGGTTTTTAGTTTGAACTTGCTCCCGTGTTGGGGATTTGATTTGCATCCGTTGCGAAATGATGTCTCCTTAGAGAAGGGTTTAACAGCGAATGAGTGGTGTGGCGCGCGTAAAAAAGGGCTGTTGCAGAGAGTGCACTGAACTCTAATGGTTGACGATGCAGTGGTGTAATGAGGAAGGTGAAGGGATTCTTAAAAGGATTTAATGCGCTGAGAATACTTTTAAGGAAACATATTTTGCGTTTGAAACGGTGCAGTGAAGTGAAACTGTACGCTTACCCACTACAAGCTACGAAGGGTAGGGGTTAAATTGTGTGTATTCGTTAGTGGTTTTCAGCATAAAATGTGTTTATGTATTTATATAAATTATCCTATCAGTGAAATTGTTCCGATCCAAGATAACATATATGATGGTGTATTGAGTGTACATTTTCTTATGCTCTTGATGCTAAAAAGCAGAACCTCACCAGCAGACCTCCCTTCAAATTGATATATTTCCTTGGTTCTTCAGTATTTTCCCCGGTAGTGCATATGCATTGACCGGATCAAATGATTAAGGAAACATGATTCTGTGGATAAGCATTTTTTCCTTCTCTCCTCCGTGTGTTTATTTTGCCCGAAGAAATTTATGACGCAGAAACACATACACTCTTATGCTGCGGCTACCGAACATGTACGCATGAATTTATGCTCGGTCGCACACTGACACTTTGGGCGGAAGGGAGGACCACACACAAGCACAATTATGCTGCTCCCTAAGCATCTTGCGGCGTGAATGCAGTTGCCGCTTTTCCTTCGCGCGGTGTTTGATGAGGCCTTGCACGCCTCCTTTGCTTCGCGTGAACATGTATCAGCAATGATAGCGGTTATTACTTAGCCTAGCAGCTTCTTTTGTTTCAGTGGTCCCTGTGGAGGGGTGGAAGAAAAAAACACTCCTAACGATTCATTTCTAGCTGGGACGTAAATGGGGGATTCTTATGTGGAGAAACCTTTAAAGTATTACATAAAAAAATATATATGCGTTGGTAATAGCGAAGAAGTGTCAAATGTTGAAAATTAGATAATAAGTTATCAAGAATTCAGTGCTAATTTTTTGCTTTAGGTAATGAATTACAGGTGTAGAATAGTATAATACCGCATACATACGGCCAAAGCAATCAAAATCAATTAACAACTCTACGATTTATGATTGAATTTGTGAAATCTTTTTATGTTTTGTTAGGAATGGTTCCCATTTTATATTTACATTTTTTATTCACCTCGTTTGCGTTTTTATTATCAGATAGTTTGTTTTCAATTTTCACGACGATTATGCACGAAGATAATACTGATGAGATATCATGCAGTTGAGTGCTTAGGATGAGTTGTTATCAACACCTGAAACAAAAGTGTTACCGGATTCATTTTTCACTCTTTGCTCTTAGGAATTGAAAAGTACGGAAAGGGTTTCTTCTTTGTACCATTGTTTTTATCTTCTACGTTCGCGAATCGTGCCTGGATGCGTGGCAAGTGCATGTACAAGAATACAACTGCACAATAGTTGCTATGAAGTACATCACCATCTCAAAATGCTGCATATTTCCTGCCCACGTATCATGATAATCCCCGGTCGATGTCCTTTGTCTGTGGGACATGCATTTTGTAAATGTAATGTTTTAGTTATGGGTAGAAACATATAATGTTAGGGTAAGAATAAAAAAGCAATCTTTGCTATGGTTCCTGAAATATTATGTATACCGCAACAGGATGCCAGAAGAACCCGCATTCTGGGACTAGTGCCGTTCTACAAAAGTAGGATGACTTGTGTTTTAATGTACACTTTTTTGTGTATGTGTATGTATTCGAGTGCATGGTGGGGAAGAGAAGAATGTAGTCATAGTGGGGTTCTAATGGGAAACCCTCTCTGCTCCAATTTCCCAATGCTCCAGTAATATCGTACCACTGTGCTGTGTGGATTTTGATGCCGCCACATTTCACATTTGTATGATTGTTTGCTGAATGTACTTAAGCGAAAGAACCCTCGAAGCCGTGATGCTTAGTGCGATGTGTTTGATTGTTTTCGTTCCCACGCGGGAGGTATATTAGCGTACTGGGGGAAGTTCAGAGTTGCCGGCGTAGAGTTTCTATAATTATTTCACACTTCTAGAGTAGTCGTATGCGCCTCCTAATGACTAATGCTTTATTTTGTAAGATGACTCGTTGAGAGAAATAAAATCGCCGATAAGAATAAGATACAGCTCAAGTAATGCTATGTTTGTGATGCAGCTCCTCTTAGATATCAGTTTAAAGGAACGTGTCCAAAGATCCGTATTGCTAATAATGATCTACACCGCACGTCTTACATTAAACACATTACAAAAGGCTTGCGAGCTCTGTTCCCCGTCGTCGCTGAATGCAATCCCATCCTTTACACTGGCAATTGCTTTTTTAGCTTGTGCAAATCGTTCCCTCCCCAGTAACGGTCATTAATCGGCACTAATAAATCTTGTTCTTCCCCCCTTTGCACTACTCTCTGGTGCACTCTTTGTCGTCCCACCGCGCATTGAAACGAACGAACAAAATGGTGTTGAAGCGTAGCGCAGCTGCAGTTGCAGCAATTTGCAGTAGATTGTGCATTTTTGTCACACATTTGTAGCACCACCTCGCTCGCCTGACCGCACGCAGACGTGTATTGTTGTAAGAAGAGGGACATGCGGCAGTGGGGAGTGGGGAGAGAATTTAAGTAAAATGCATCGTTTCGTTTCGAAGCGCAGCGCGCGTGCAGTTAAGATGCAGTTGTGCCGAGTGCTATTTGCAAATAAGAAGAAAAGCATAGAATCCGCGCAAGGGTTGATCTTGATGGCAACGGCCTTTGCCGTGTCTTCCCGTTGTTTCGTTTCATGACCGCACCCCGCTTGTACGATTGCGATTGTGATGAGCTGTGCTGTGTGTACTGTCGCACGGACACTAATGAATGATAGACCACAGTGTGATGATGTCCACGTTTCGTCGTTTGCTGCGGGGAGCAAAGTAACGAGAGGAATGACTTTCGTCGCTTGCGCTGAAACATCAATTTAGAACACTCGTTTTGGAGACCCTGATCGGAACGTCGCGATCATCGTTGTCGCCTTCTGTTTCGGGGAGTGAATACACACACACAAGGAGGGTGGTCTGTCTCCTGTCAAGGATGCGAAACTGTTGCCCACACTCGCACGGACATACACACATGTTGCTGGTGGTACATCTTCTCCGTTTCACCACTTTCATCCCACGGCGGCGTTCGTTTCTTTGGAGCGGAAAACGAACGCTAAGCAAACGCTGTCAAAACACAAGCACGTTGTGTAGTTTCCCTTCCCAGGCATGACTAACGATCAACGGGCGCTGGCGGTGGGCCGCTGAGGAGGGTCGGTGCAGAGGGAGGCAAATGTTGCGCTTCATCGGGGACAAGCGGTGGTGCGTGGGTTTGGCCACCGAGGCGAGGCCACCGTCAGTCAAATCGACCATCTTGCGTGTGTGTGTGTGTGTGTGTGTGTGTGTTCGCTCTTCCATTCCGTTTGCATGAAATGAAGCCCTTGAAGTGCGGTTGAGCGGTGTGACGATCGTTTAGCGAATGTAAATACGAATGGCATTTTCTACTCTATTTTGTGTAAACGGTTTGCTTTTGCCAACCGTTTTCGTGTGTCTTGCGCGTGTTCTCGTGTGTGTTCGGCTGTGGGGGAAGGTGGACGCTTCTGCAAAACGTTTGTAGGAAAGGTATTTAACTCGATATGTGTATGTACCATGCCATTTTAATGCTGAGCGAGCTGAGCGTCGAGTACGTCCTGTGGTTTTCAATTATATTTGGGGACATTTGTTTTTGATTCAAGAGACGTATTTATAATGGAATTTATTAGTAACAGATGTTGCTTAAATGTATGAACCATCTTAAGGCTACGGCGGTGGTATGTAAGTAGATCGATCGAAAATGTGTTGATATGCATGTGCAACACGATGTCGCCAGACGCGTTGCAATGCGATGCATCATCGATAGCCACAAACCTTTCGCTTGGCAATAAATGTGTTGAAAACATGCTGCCCGTTGCATGCATAAGATGTATACGTACGGCCATTTACAATCTTCAGGCCCAATCGTTATTGCCCGCCGTAGACAAAACTATTGCAAAGTCGCGACGTTTGTGTGTGATTTTATGTCCCGTTGTCTCCCCGGTTGACGGGTTGATCCTGGCAAGTGTCTCTTCTGGCCATTGCCATTGTGTCTGTCTAAACAACTCGGCCGCCCATACTCTCTAGACGTTGGACGCCAACGTTTTTTTTTTCTCGCGCATCTTCTTGTCTGTGCCTCCTTTGTGCTCATTGGCTTCTATGTACCGAACGCGGGTGCAATGACAGATTTTGTTTTGTGCACGGCGATCTGGTCCGTCATTCGATAGCATTTGCGGCTTTTCCCATTTGCATTATAGAAGGGGAAGGGATGGGGTCTCACAGTTACATTCGGTGACAGTTTTTATAAAATGACCGAGAAAAGAAGAAAAGTAGAAGCTGGTGGTGACATGAAAAGTTGGCTAGATGTTGACAAGATCGCGGGTGTATGGTAATGCACTTCGATGAGGTTGGATGGGGAGGGGGGAGTGTGATCTCTTTGCCGTTTTACAGCTTTGGTCAGCATATGTTGCCCAGCTGATAGTGCGGCTTTTCCAAGTCGTCTATCATCGGTTTGACAGAGGTTTAAAGTGAGAATGAAATTTATGTGTATCATGCTTTCCCTCGATGTTGGGATGGCCTCTGGATGTGATCGATTGTGTACTGTATTGGTGTTGGTATTTGAGTTTAAATAAAATATTTGATTCAGTATTAATCAGATGACACTGTATGTAGTTTTGTTCGTTGTATTAATGTCTTATAAAAAAGTGACACGTGGTAATATGATAGCGCTTCAAGCTAATTTTAATGTGCGGACTAGTAGTATCTTAAAATATGACCGATATGGAGGAATTAATATACACACGGACTTACAGCTCATTAGTCTACGGGAGTAGGTTTCGTTTGACTGAGAATTTCATCTGGATCCCCGTTTCGTACTCCGCTATGGATTGTTAATTTAAGCATTTTGTTCTGGTTGTGTGATTTAGTTGCAATAGGAACATTTCAACTGTTTTATAGTTTTTCTTAAATTAAAAAATCTGACATCCGAATCTGTCTTGGATGACAAATATCTTAGAAAAAATTAGGTGTTCGTCATTTTAGGAATGATTTATAGTGTTTTCTTTTTCAACTTTCGAGACACACACACGTTCGCACATTCAATATCCCAACAGAGGCGTGCTGTGTGTGTTAGTGTTTCAACTGGGTCACAGCAGAGCTGATTTGTGAAGCGGATCCACTTATCTAATTTATACCAACGTTAAAAGGGAACAGGAGATCGTAGGGAGCGGGGGTAGTAGTGTGAGCAGGGAAGTGGTGATGTTGCAAAAAATATTTGCACCAGTTGACACCATCCGATAGGTCGTGTAGAGCGCGATTGGTGTTATCTTCAAACCGAACCCGCCTACAGAAGTAGGTTATATGTAGATTTATTCGGGGTACAGATCCAACCAGCGTTTTAGTTTCTTTGTGATTGTAGTGCTGATTGAAAATTTTTGGAGAAGAATTTGTAGTATAGGTTGTTTCTGAAATAAGCGGCATCATGTTTCACACATCTTTCAATAAATAATCATATAAAGTACTCCACTGACAATACATTTACACGCTTCTTCAAATTAGGTCTACTGTTAATTACTGATACTGATAATTAGAAAAGAAAACCGATTATCTTAACCCTTCATTTTCCGCTGGCTGGCTACAGAATCCGGGCGAATGGTTGGTAGTGTGGATTTCACGCCAAATATTTTCACGACGGTTAATCACGTTAATCGTGGTAGGAGTCTGGCAATCGGCCGTTACGGATTATGTTTGTCCGTTTGAGGTGCAGGCAAGGCAAGACATGGGGCGTAGACAACGGAAAGAGGCAACACACCAACTCGTGATCATACGGCACATCGTACACACGTGCATGTCGTGTTTTGTTTTCTCGTTGTTGCTATTGTTGCACTACCTTCGGGCACAGTAGCATAATTGCTTTGCGATGTTCTTTGGCCTACAGAGGAGTGCACAAATCTCACCCGATAAAGACGTTGTCGAGTGTAAAGACGATGTTCGTTTGGTAAGGGAAGGGCTACAAGCATGTACTACCTTGTAGCGATGGAAGCCACTGTGTGGGTAAAAAATGGTGATCTCTTTTGGGTAATGGTCGGCCCTGGGCGATTGTTGATTGAAGTGGATTAGCGCTGTGTTAGAGGGAAGCACGGAACAAGCAATTTGGAGCAATTATGTCAGGATGGGCGTTGTGTTTGAGCGCAGCGATGGCCAATTTTCCAACTGGCTAAAGGTGTAGGGAAATCGTTTCCATTTCCGAAGACACGTGCGCTTTCGATGCACCTGTTAATGAAGTGAAGCTCATGAAACCATATCTCAATGTGTTGATATTTTTTCGACGTCGAATTATGACACTTCTAATCGAATTTGTTGCAAATGCACGTTTGCTACTTTTCGAACATATTATTTACTGGTGCTATCACTAGCTCATAACCCGTTAGTCAATCAGTCGGTCTTCGGGGCATAAAACCAAAATATATCGCCAGCTACATCGGCAGAAAATTCCTAAATAAATACTTAGACTGGATTTATGGGGCGCTTTGCCCGACCAGCAACCTGCTTAAAAATAATCTTCCTCTCTCCCACTTGTGAGTGTTGGTGAGAAATGTTTATTGCCTGCCGGGCTCGCATTGGAGCCGACCGTTCGGGGGGGGAGTGCGTACAGCTATACCCGTTCGCGTGCTATAAAAAGCGTAACGCCTGGAGACATGCATAGGTTTTATGTTAGTTGTCATAACTTAAGTCAGCCATCACTTAAGCAAGGATGCGTTTGGTCGTAGTGTCTGGTGTTGTTTTTGTTTTTTTCTCGCTCTTCCATGCTGGTTGATAAACAGCTACATTTCCCATTCACTTTCGATCAGAGCTTGGCAAACGAGGGGAAGATCGGAGCTAGACCGATGTCTATCGTACTAGGAAACTAGTAATGTCTTCGGGTTCACTCTTACGACACGTCGACATGACCCGCGAATGGCGTTTAATGGTGTGACAAGAAAAGCGAAACGAAAGAAAAATACTTCCAACGCACACAGTCACACACATACATATCCTCAGAACCGGTCGCAGTCGGAAAAAGGGTTGTCCCTGGGTGTGGGGAGTGAGGTTTTTCTTTTCAACACTGGTGCACCATGTTGTTGTAAGCTCTTCTAGTCACAGGTATACAAGTTCTAAGCAGAGAGAAAATAGCTGCTATGGTTGTATGTGTGGTTGTCTCATCCAAGACATAATAATAACTAAATTAATTTTCTTTCTACAACACATTCCACATTCGTCGACATGGTATGGTCGTGTCGCCATCTCCGTTTGTCTAGGCGAGAAAAGGATGATCGTGTCTAACTAACGGCTCCTTACTCGTTTAAAAAGGGATAGATAGCGCAGGGTAAAATGGTCGGTGGTAGTGTGATGAGCATATTTTCCCAAGATTTGAATGCGCCGAAGGAAGCTGTGATGCATGGTGGGGTGGCAGCTGGCGGTGAACATTATTATTATTTTCGTCTAGCGCGCAAATCCGACTAAAACTGCCTCACCCGTAGCGTTCCGTAGACGATCCTATTTCTGTGTTTTTCTCTTTATCTATCTCTCTCGCTCTCTCTCTCTCTCTCTCTCTCTCTTTCTCTCTGTGTATGTATGTCTTCCTTTTTCTTTCTCTCTTCCTCATTTTCCCACCAAAACCTGATTCAATGTCTGGTTGTTTTTGTACCGTTTGCGTCTTCTTGGTGTCTTTTTATGATGAATGTTGCTGTTTTTGTTGTTTAACTGCCTCTGTGTACGGTGTTAGAGTGATCTTCTACGCGAAAGATGGTGGAGAGCTGGGAAGGGTGAGGTTATGTGACAAAAATATTAACGATGATGTTTGATGATGATGGTCTAAACTGGTCTCATCGTAAATTGTACTGATCGTGCTATAAATGATGTATTAATTTTGCTCAAGTTTCTGGCTTGTGTCTCTGTTTTCAGAAGATGTAATGTTACGTTATGTAGTCGAAATAATGGAAAACGTTATAGGGTTTTGTAGCAAAATAGAAGAACCTAGTACATAATACCCTGCACCTGAACAACTGCTTAGAGACACCGTAGGAACCGATTTACAATACTATAATACAGAATCATTCAGAGCAAAACACGATCGTAATCGGCAAAGACATAAACCCATATCCAATTGCATTCCAATCGAGCGGTGCAGCACTCGGAAGGTTAAAAACGCTGCGTAAACGCGCTCCTAAAACATAAATAAAATCTACCCACTGCTGTAGCAGCCTCGTTGGTTGTTGGGGTTGTGAAAACATAGCAACAGACGAATTCAATGTCAAAGCAACAACCGTGTGGCATGCATAACGCTTGCTGCTGGGGCACCACAGGCAAGCGGGGTGTCGCGAGCGGCATGAAGTTGCCTTGGCAGAAGCGGTAGGAAGTGTAGGTTTAAATTAATGCAATATCAAATTTATACTAATTGCAAGTGCGAATGTGTTTTGCTCTGTTTTTTCCCGTGGCTTGCGTTGCCACGCCACGCGAGTGTGCGTAGGTGTTGTTGGTAGTTTATTGCGCGCGTGCGCAAGCAGCTACGCTCATTACGTTGCGCTTCTTAAATCGCTCGTACGCTATGGGTGCAGCCAGCGCTCGCAAGTGGCCGAAAGGAGATGAAGCCATTTATAATCGAAGCAGGGCAGGCAAAAGGCAAGCAAAAAGAAATGAGATGACAGGGAAGTTTTGCGTGCCTGTTGATGAGCAAATAAAATCTTGTTTATTACGTGTACGTTTATTTCAGAAAAATGCTCCTCTTGACAAATTCGAGATGACACATCGAAGGCCAGAAAGGAGCAATGTTTTACTGCCTGATACCTTGAAATGTTCTAAACCGCTTGTGCCATTGGGAGGGGTGGAATAGCAGATTCGAACGAGGTGAACATTGCCGTGAAGGTGTAGATCCGTCTTCCTCGATTCAGAGCAGCAGCCAGTTCCCAGCGGCACTTTGTGTGACGGTGCAATTTAAGCGCACCCGGAATATGCATCTTGGGCTCACGCAGCAGGAGGGCCCTAGCTTGCCATATGCACAAGCCGGCGGTGTCTCCGGGGTCCATTACATTTGGGACTGGCACTGTGTGCCCACACGCGCCCCGCACTCTGATGCCATGGTCTCGATTTGTACAGAAGCAGGAGGAAAGGAATAAATCGAGTGGTATCCCATTTGCTCGATTTGGTACCGATCGAACACATTGAAGCGTGGTGTTGGAATAGTGTGTTCCTGTGTCGTGCCGGCAAGCCGCTTAGTTGACGGTGGTGTGGCCCGTTCGATTAGCATTTTAATGACCTGACACACCGACGTACACTGGGGTCCGATCGGGATCTCCTTGAACGGGAAAAAGATTGCAATATGTGTGCGAATATATTAATTCTTCGGCATCATGGTACAGTCGCGGGTGGTACCAAAGTGTTACGACTTATGGGAAAGGAAGTACGTTCGTTGCGGAACAGAGCTAGGATTTAAGAACATTACCCATGATTAGGGGCATGACCCACGATTCTAGACTTTGAATTCTAAGATTTTTCTATTTAGAACATATTCCAAGAAAGTTGTACAGAATAATCCTCTCAGAAATGGATCCAGACACTAATAAGTGTTCCGTGTACAACCATCTGAAAGGCAAACCAAGTGTAGGTGGCAAAGGGGTTGGTCGATGAAACAATAAAACCCTGTAACTTTACTGCATTGGCTTCCGAAAGGAGGGTTGTAAGGTTCCTTAAATAGTGTGGACTTCCTTTCGGTGGACGATATCCAAAAGCGTGCCGGTCATAAGGTAGATGGATATGTCCGAGCCGTTCAGTATGATAGGAACCTTTTAAAGAGAAAAGATCAAGGGTATTGCCACCTACATAGCGAGATAGAGCTGTACTAGGGAACATACGCAACGCTGTCGGCTTGATCTTCTGAAAATACTTGACTCTCGTTGTTGTTCTAACCTCCATTACGACAGGAAACTCCAATCAGCAAAGACTGAACGGGCACGGCGATGCCAGGTCGAATGTACAATCGACCATTAGCCGATTCATAATTTCTGATCCCTTCTCTCTTACCCTCCGGTTGCTCTTCCGTGGCGTTCTTCGCGTGTCTCCGTTGTCGCACTGTGCCGTCTACTAATTGAACTTTCGATGAACTTGATAAGTTGACGAGTCCGGGATGGAGAACGATACAACGCCGAAAGTGGCCGTTCCAGGAAGAAACGCTACCGCATCAAGTGAAGACATCATATCATAGCTTCAGTGAAAGTGGATGCTGTTGTCGCTAGGGGTTGGGTATCTGGGTGTGGGTTTGCTCGCTCCATCAGCCATTCTTCTGCACGACGCTTTTTGCCGAAGGGGGGGGGGGGGGAGGGGGGAAGAGTTCTCACGTGCATCAAACCATCCGACCATTCGAGGAGGCAAATGCTCGTAGGTCGTGTTGGAAGAAGCAGCATTTTCATGCAAGAGCATAGGTAAGATCCGTTCCGAAATCATGTTGGGGTTGACATCTTATTGAATCAATTTATGAACCCCCATGCTTCTCAGGTTCGCGTAAAACAAGAGTGGGACAGTAGAAGCGCTGCATTCGGTGTAGTTTGCTGTGTATGGTGAAATCACTGGTGTAGAGTGTTAAATGTGGTCGTTCTAATTCGTTGGCTCATAGTTGGTAGCCGTTTTGAGTCGTGCTCGTATCGAGATAGTTGCAACAAAGTAGTAGAAAAAGGAAAGGGAAGATAGGAACGTTACGGGGTCGAAAATTGGCAATTTAAGCTGTGATGATGTTGATGGTGATGATGATGATGATGTGCAGTATATGACGTGGAGATTTGAGATGTCCAAAATTTAACCGGGTCATGGTGATTGAATTTCCTAATGGTTTTCGTATGTTTCTTCTCCCTGTTTTTTCTTTCCAGGTAACCATCATTGGGCATGCTGACTGACTAATTCAAGATGGTTTAGAAGTATAACAGAAACTTCTCACACAACAGTGAAAGGTTTTATTCAATAGATACATATTTTAAGAAAATCCAAATAGACATAAATAGGTTTTCCTTCCTCGTATTTCCTCATGGAAAACCTACTCTTGTTTGACAATCGTAATCAGTCATTAAAAAATTCGTCTCTTTTTTTAAATATCGCCTGCACTTATACAACAAACGTACTTCTGTTTTAAATACAACCGATGTATTGCATGATCGTGTCAGTCATCATTGATATGTACGTAATCGAAAGTGGACGTTCTCAATTATTTAATCAACGAGACACGGGTGTATGTTGTACCTGAAACTGTAACTAAGGGATACTTTTTTGTTGTTCTGCTTGAAAAGGATACTCGTAAGTGTCTCTAAGGACGGAGAAATAGTGATCCAAAATACAGTGTAATGGAAAATGAAACCGTTCGCCTGCTCGTCATCCCTCCCGTACGCAGTGCTCAGCATTGACATTGCGTTCCGACGGGTACTGTGCTGGTAAACGTGTGTGCTATCATGCACACCCATGATGGTATGTAAATTTTGATTGCACCGATTACAGGGGCAGGCCGTCCCATGCACCGCCATCTCTGCCAGCTTGATCCGTCTGCCGTCTCCGGCCCTGGGAAATGCTGTCAGTTTTCTTCCGTCAGAAATGACGTTCGATTAGTTTAGCATCGATTCCCAGGCCCCAGAATGAATGGTTCGCATGGAATTTAATGCCAACTCACAAGGCCTGTCTCGTCGTCCGCCACCTTTGTTCCAGCTTTTTCGTCTGGTGTGCTTGTCATTGGCTTCCACTTCACGTAAGCCGCTCGTCGATAGCTGTCAAATGCAGAGCGGCATGTGGCACTGTTGGATGCTTTTTCGTGGAACATAGCTGCACCCTGCCCTCATCCCGTTTCCGGTCGAACACAGGAGGACATGTGATTGCTTCCGTTCTGGCGTGTGCGTTTGTGTGTCGTGGGTGGAAGGATGAAGGCAGTAGTTGATAGGAGAGTATTACATAGCGCATACTTTCACAATTTCCGCACATGATGCAATAATCCAGCGGCGTCGATCGATAGTGATTGCTGTCGATTTTAGCTAGGATTTTGGTATTTGAATGAATGCATGAGAGTTTTTGTAAGGGTCGCCTATCAGCTTTGGACAACGTTGTATCATGTGAATAATTTACTGCTCTGCTCAATTTCCCCCGCCTGGAGGATGGAGTTTTTTTTTTAGTCTCTTCTTTGGAATATCGTTTTTATTCCTATTAAAAACTCAATTATTTCCACATTTCTTGTTCGAGCTGTGTAAATGCCTTGTGCTGTGCAAGTTTTCACTCGTTGTCTCTCTCTTTTCGCCTGGGTGCTCGTCCCTTTGGGCCAGGTCGTTAATTATTATTTAAATTGGGTTAATAACGAGCGGCTTGGGACAGAAACATTGTGGGTGCGGCCACCATATTCTATAGCGGCATTGGTTTCATCTTTCGATGGAAGATTTAGGGATACACGGGTACCTTACCCGATAGGTGGCCTGCAGGCAAGAAGGAAGTAGGAAAGCACGGTTAGTTCGTAAATCACCTCATTATAAGCCAAGGCGCGTAGGTCATATTTTATGCTTCTGGCGTGTGTTGCAGTGCGATGACCGATGAGTGTTTTCTGCCCGCCGGGAGGTTTGGTTTTTTTTTCGTCCGTCTCTGTCCCGGGTCGAAGGTTCTTATCCCATCGCAGACAATCCACACAATCGAACTTGTTTTTGTTGGGGCAAGATTTTGCGGGATGGTTTGGATATTTCCTCAAATATTCATTTTGTGGCTAAGAATTTCCAAACATAATTTGTTAGTGTGATATGATTTAGGTTCTGATGCTAAAAATAAAGCGACTGTCGATCAGTCTCAAAGTAGGTCATGAAGTCTATAAAATCTGAGGAGAAAATAAAAAGATCCTTCACCCAGCACGCCCCACCGTCGCTTCTAAAAAGACATTCTATTTAGCGGACAGGTTTCAAGACATTCACACCGAAATAGGCGGTTTTTGGTTCCAACTAATTTCACGGTTCGGTGAATCATTTTAGAGACATACGAACTGCTTGCCGGTGGGACTCTCGGCCGAGAGGAGAAATTGAACTATATATTTTCCTCCCGCTCACAATAAAAATCACCAACCGGAAAACGGACGGTGATGTGTAACATGATGCGAAAGGGAGAGGGAGTACGGTGGCACTGTCGAAAAAGTCGCGCCCAAAAAACACTTGCTTCCTTCGGGTTCGATTGTGCGCGTGTGGTGGTGGGTCGTAAAAACGGAAGGTCCCCTCAACATCTTCCACGAATTGACACTTTCGCTTCCAATCGTGATCGCCCTTTGAAGAGAGGCTGGCTGGGTGAAACATTCTACGGTAAAAGCAAAAGAAAAAAAGTGTCGTTTTTCTTCTCCCCGCTTCAAGAATGTGCTTTATTACTTGGTTCACTTGACGCGTAGTAGCTCACTTTGATGCGTTTGCCTGTCTGGGAGAATTTCCCACTTCCGGAGCGGAAAGTGTTTCCTCATCCCGTCGTAAAGCTGTCGAAACTGATTTCGTTTGTATGAGGGGGCGACGGTGTGAGGTCCCTGGAATCATAAAATCTCGACCGATGATGAGGGCGATGATGAGGTTCTGGACTGACGACGATTTGAATGTTTGCTGTGTTGTAAGGTGCTCTGCGCATAGACTATCCATTTCATTTCGAGAAAAATCAGTGCTACTCCCCTGAGAAACGAACAGACTGAACTGAAACTGATGAAGATGTTCCCCGTTGGGGGCTTTGGATTTTATTTCAATCACATGTTTCGAAGCAAGCGTACGCGAGAGCAAGATACGCAACACTGTGGGAGTCGAATTCTCTCATATTGGAAGTTTAATGCGATGTTTCATCTTTTTGGAGCTGAAGTGGTGAAAACGTAGCTGCTCGGGTATGTGTGGAATCAATTCTCGGTATCTTACCGGTGGCTGCAGGCCGGGGTCATGACCGTTTGGTTCGGAAGATCAAAGGATTTGCCCTGGAGGACGTAAAATTTATTCGATTCAGAACGGTTCAGAGCCGATGCAACGTAGTAATTCCGTATTCAATCTGCGTATTTATCGCGTGGAGAATATTTGTTTTTTCTTTTAGCGCGCTATTTCAATCGAAAGCAATATAAAAGGACTTTCAGCTGCAATAGATCTTTATGAAAGGCAATCCTTTCACACACAACGCCCTCTTCTTGACGCCTCAGCGATATCTTAGTTAGCTGCTTCACGTTGCTTCTTAGACGCTATCTGAAGTTTGCATTGATTGAGATATCCAATCGGTCGACTTTGTTGCATGATGGTGGTGTTGGGTTGCGTGCACAACGCGGCAATCGGCAATCAACGCTGCATTCCAACACGCATCTGTCGGGCCAGGCTCGCATGCATTCTTTAGGTGTCAGTGGGCCGGCTGGTTGGTGGGTGCAAAGATGAAAGCGCGGTAACAACCGCCCGGCTAGAAAAGAGATGGTTTAATAATTTGCTAATGAAAAGCAATTATCGTTCGGTGCTACTTGAACGTGTCATTATACATACTATCAGCTGGGACGCAGGTGAGGAATTTTATGGTGTGGTGTTGTTGATGGGAGTGTTATCTTTTTTTTAAGTAATTGTAATGAATTATGCAGATTGTAGGTGACGGAGAGATGTATAATAATAGTGTTTTGATGGATATAAGTCTGCACCCCCGGGTTGCATGATAACTTTTCTCCACCTTTGTCCTAATGGATAGGTATATGCGTGATCACTTCCGGTATTTGTGTTATTTATCAATATAACAAGCAATCCCCCCCCCCCCAAGCTTTGCGGAGCTGCGAACCAGTTTCCCAAAACCACGTTCCATCAATTATGTCGAAAGGAGGAGGGGCGGCTAACAATGGATTGTCCCAAAACCGTAGCTTTCACACTCGATTGAATTAATTGTGTACCGTGCGCCATTCCTTCCCTGCGACACGAAGCACATTCTATCCTTGAAGGGTTGGCTGCGGAAGCAAATATGCTGCTTTATGTACGTGGCGGAACTATACGTGGATCAATTCAGCCCTGCAGTATATTCATCACGGCGCGCGGGAATGGGACCTGTAAAACGCATGCTATATTTGTGGGACGGCAAAAGACGGATAAGAAGTGTGGCGTTGGCCGCGCGGGAAAGAGAACTCTGCGGCAGGATATGTCCTGGTTTTACCCTTCATTTAGCTCGTACAAGGATTATTCAGTAGTTTTGGATCCCTTTCTGTGCGGGATGCGGCCGGGCGGTCGACCCGGAAGGACGGGTTTAAGCTCGAATTGGAGTAAAATACGGTCAATGAGAAAGAGCGAGATAGTGAGCAGTAGGACGGTAATGGGTACGATTCATTTCGTAGCTGGGGGAAAGAAAGATCGTTCGGGCGCTTGTTTGGTCGTCTGGATGCAGATACTTAGGGGGAAAAAACTATGGAAAACCAAACAAAGAAGAAGGGATCCATGTTGCTACACGGCGTATCGCTCTCGGTGTCCTTCAGATGTCCTGACATTTATTACCATATTCCTGTCAGCCGCACAAAGGGATAAACACTCGCTATCGGTATTGGGAGCAGCTCGTGCGCTAGTTATCTCCACACGCACACATGCTGGAGAATAAGGGTCGCTAGAAAGCTGCATCAGTTGTTGTGACTGGTTCGGTTAAAATAATGTAAAACACAATCACATATTTTCCTATGCTCAGTATGTGGCTTGATGAAACCGTTGTATCAATGAAGTTGTAGAAGTTTATATATAAAACTTTTTTTTTCCTAGTAGTGCACCAAACCATACATGAGCTCATAAAATTGGTTCGTTCTCCGCATTGGAAGGAATTTGGTCAACAGTTTCCACAAAAAGTATCGGCAAAAGTTCCGCACGAGGAAAAACTTACTATTTCGGTGAAAAACGGACGCCGGAACCATTTATAAACTAAGCGTTGACCATGATACTGACGTTTGCAGCATCGTATAATTTGAAAGTTTCCCAAGCGAAACGTTTTTTTTGTCCGAGTGCGTGTTCCCCAAACGTTACGCTCGAATTCTGGAGAAAGAAACATAAAATTTTATCACTTTTCTCATTCTTTTTTTTAGCCAGAGGATTATGTTTCCAAGTGGCGAAAAGTGTATGGCAAGAAGCATCGTGCAAAACCCGAAACCGTCAAACTAGTTCGATGAGTTGGGGTTTTTTTTCTTGATGCTGTGGACCAGTATTGTTTCCTCTGCGATCTGATTTTAACACGCTTGAGTGTGTATTTTTCTCTCGCTACGGCGTAAGAATGGGGCGGATAGTTCCTGCAGACGCTTGCAGTTTGTATGTTTTTCGGAGGACGGTGGATTGTACGGAGTTGCGACAGCCGTTAGAGACGGCGGCAGTCGGGTTTTGACTGCTGTGTATGTTCGCCCCGACGGCGCGGCATCTTGGGAAGTCGTTCGTCTCTGCCAGCGCCAATATTTGTGACGCCTTGCTCGTTGTGTTCGAAGTCCAGTGCCTGCACCCTTCCACCCAGTGGGTGTTTTCCCCCTTTTCCGGGGGTAGTTTTGCTAGGACACAGCCCAGGACAGGCGGCTGATGAACGGCACCGATAAGAGGTTGAGAGCATTGAGAGGTTTTGCTTTGGGTCGTGATTGAACGGAACCCTGCCCCCTCGGATTCCATCGTTCGTGGTAAAGTGAGTGTGCGGAGTCGTCAAACGCGTCAGCATTTTCTGGTGTTGAGTGGGTTGGATCAGAAGAGGGCAGAGGGAAATCTAGGCGTCGACGCTTCGAAGTATGCTATCGTAAGACGAAGGCAAAAGGATGACGTGCGCGAGGCGGGGTGTAAAAGGTTCCGATGTCCTGTTTTCCTCGAAAAGCAGAGAAAAAGCTAAATATAAGAGAGCAAGAGAGCGGGTCGTGTTGTTGGCAATGGAGCGATCCTGTGCGACTAGGAGCGAGAGAGCAACGAAAGTGAAATCTACTCAGCAATATTGAATCGTCATCGTGTAAATGCATGTCCAAAAATAGAAATACCATCCATCTCTGTGCCCCCCGCTTTGCCCCTTTTCGGTTCCAAACATCCGTAATGTTTTTCTTTCGCGAATAACACGAACTGTGTCCGACGTGCTTGAGGAAATATGGCTGTGCGTTTGTCGCCAAACGGCCATAAAGGAAGCGCCACTAAGCGGGAGAAAGCGAGAGGGCCACACAACGCGACATAAACATGACGCTTGTGGTACGGCTGCGGGATAACGATGCTATCTCGGCTCCACGGCCAATGATAACGTTCGCCCTGGTGATGATGATGATGATGACGTCGACGATGGGCGACGGAGACGGTAGTGGAAACGGGGGGGGAGGGTGGGAGACTGTGCGCCAAAAGATCGGTGTTGTTTTGTTGGCCGAATGTTGGAAGCACCGCGGAACGGCTGCTTCCCGACATTGTCGCGCCAAATGAACGGCGACAGTGTTTTCCCGTCGCCAGCCGACTAGCGCCAAGTCTTCGTCCAGGTTCCACCACCCCTCCCCAACACTGTCTCTCTGTCTCTCGCACACACACACACACGTCGCTGCTCTGGATGGATGGGAAACGCATTCCCTGCGCGTGGGACAAGACTTTACCGAAGCTGGTAGCGGCAGTTGCGTTTCTGTGTGTGTTTGCATGTGTGTGGTCGATAGGATGGGATGTGCTGCAAAACAAACACATTTTTCATGTTAAATTTGTCATCGTCGAGAAGACGCGCTTTTTCTTTTTGGGTCACTTGGAAAAGTATTAAATAGAGAGCTGGCCATGGGAGAAGGTGTGAAATTGGTGGGTTGGCGATGAGTATTGTGAAGAATGTAACGTAATCGAAGGCATCTACACATCGAAAGTTTGAATTTATAGGGAAATATTACGTTCATCATAATTCGATTGAAACACGTGGACAGTGGAGACGCCCGGTAATTCACAATATTTTACTGTCTGTTTGTTTTTTCGTGGAATGAATTATGTATCGCTAAGATATGATCATAAATTATCGATTCAGAACAGAAACCTTTACAAATAAATTTTTGTGCAAGAATTCGTCGGTTTTTTCAGCAAAAAATGATACATTTCGCCACATTAGGCAGGAAGCGGAAAAAAGATGGCAACCTTTGACCTTTTTCCAAATGCCATTTTCAAATGTCTTGTGCTGTCGAATCTTTGCTGGTAGTATTCTTCGTACAGTACATATTCGATACAGATCGGGTGTTTGGGCTGGTATTTGGTAATGGTTTCTTCTACAAAACGCCCACTTAACGTTGCGTTTAGAGCAGCAGCCTCTCCTGCAAGTTATGGCTGGCGTGTGTACCGCCGATGGAAAGCCGGCCATATTTATTTATTTTTATTGGAGCAAAAACAATTTCGGTTCCATCCCATCATCATCAATCGTACGCTGGGTGTGGCACATTGCTCTAGGAGCATGGTTAATCTGTGGAAAAGTTGGTTGTGTTTGTGTGCGTGCGTATGTGTTGTGCTACAATTACGCTAAGGTCAGCGGCTGTCTGTTTGGGCGGCTCCTTCTCGGTCGTCATTTATTTTGACAAAGTCCCATTGCAAAGCGTCGCTTCAGCGAGCGATTTAAAAGCCCTAACCCATTTATCTTCCATCGTGGTGGAAATTCTTCCATCACCGTCGTACCATGCGGGCGGAGTGGCGCACTTGAATACTTTAGTCTAGTTAAAGATTTTATGTGATTTCTTGCGCCTCGCCATCGGAAGTGAGAGCGTAAACGAGGATAAGATTGATTGCGACATTGTCCGCTGGTGTCGTTCGGTGAGGCGAGCAGATCTGCCTGGATTGAAAGTGAAAGATAAGATCATGTTCATGGGATCGGAGTACCGCTTTGGTCCACATTTCGTTGGCGAAAAAGAAACGGATGTAGAATCTTGGAATGTTGCTCAAGCCAGGGTACGTGTTTTGAGCTTTTATCACCAGCGCCAAGGAAAAGCATTCTTTGGGAGTTATCTGATTTCAATGTGAAATAGTAACCGAGCAAGTAATGCTGTGTGTGCGCATTAGAAAAAGCTCTCCCGTGGATTGTATCCCGAATTATCCCGGAATCGCCGAAGGAAACACCTACGCATCCTTGTGCAAAACTGGGACAGCAAGAGGCTTTTTCGGGAGCGAGCAACAAGCCAGGGAGGGAAGAGTGTGGGAGAGTGGTTCCTTTTCCGGTGACTATGTATGTGTGCGTGAGTTTGCACTGGGAGTTTGGGTTTGGCTCCAGAAGGTTCGACGACAAGGTTATGAGCCGTCCGACGACTGTGTGTATTGGACGGCCGCGCCACGTGTGCCTGTGTGCGGGAGCAAATTTTGCGTGCGTGTCTGGATCTTATGTACTGGCGCCATGCTTGTTGTAACGCATTCGCCAGTGTGCCCCATTCCGCTGGCGGTGATATCCCAACGATCCCGAATTTTCCCGGCAACATAAAAGGGGCGCTTTGGCCGCCTCTATGTAAGGGCAAGTTTCACGCAGCAGTGGTTTCCTGTGGATGGAATCATTTTTACTGCAGCGAAAAGACTACCGTAAATTGGATAGAAAGAAACCAGACAGAAGCTTCTTATGTACGCCGTTCGTTGGCTGGTGCGTAGGCTTCAGCGACTGCTGCCATCACCGCATCGTTAGTGCGTTACGCACTCCGAAGGATGCGAGATAGAAGATGTATAAGCAAAGGCAGCGATAGCGAGATAGAGAGTGAGAAAGCGAGTGAAAGGGAAACCATTTTTCGGTTGCTCCCGTTGGAACGATCACTCAAAACAGAGAGAGTCTGATCAAACAACACATATTCAACTTCTGGTAAGGTATTTTTTGTGGCAAAGTTTTTCTTTACGGTTGGAGTCGAGCGAAAAAGGTAGAATGTGTAGCTGTGGGGTGTGTTTGACGTAGTTGCACATTTGTGCTTCACTTTCGATTTTATTTGCCACCGGATTCATTAGATTGCCCTTGGGCGTCGCTTGCAGAGAACTGTTTTGCAGTAGCGCGTCGACAATGATAGCAATGTTGTGAAATTGTATTACTGAGGCAAGTAAAGAGCGTTGCTAGATGCGCTGCAATAAAGAATAAACACGAATAGTGGTTAAAAGAAGGATTCGTTGTGACTCCAAATGAAATCATTGCTGTTAATGCAACGATTATTCTTCATACTTCTTCAATAGTTTAATTATAACACTTTTATAACTCTATTGGCGACACAGTTTGCTAGCTAAATAATGCAGCAAAATGCCAGCACACGTAAATAATTTGAAGTAAAGGTTCTTGACGCATAACTCAGCATGATCATTAGTTTGGACGGTGTCGTATATAATTAATGTATATAGACACAGCGGTCTTTCGTCATCTTCAAGCCATGGAATCGGCTTTCGGGTGACCATTCTTTTACAAAAAGCCCCAAAATGACGACGCTAGACCGCACCAGAGCAAGGACGCGGCTTGTGTGTATGTGTGTGTGCGCGCACTGGTCCGATGTGTTAAGCTTTTCCATTTACTCTCGGGCAACAATTCCAAAAAGCTGCTGATGTTGCTGCTGTTGGTAGGCTTTTTTATTTATTCATTTACTCTTTCGTCTACCGTCCCGTGCCACATCCCGGTGGCGGGTAGATCCCGTATTTTCCCTTATTTATATGCGTTCGCGTTTCTGTTTGTGTGTGTGTGTAAGCTCACATTTTTGGGGCTTTTCCGGGAACGGCTCTACATAACCTTCATCGATTTTCTCCCGCAGAAAGTGTGTAGCATTTGCTCCGGGACTTCTGGAACGATCCTGGAGTAGCAGCGCTGGCACACAAGCGTTTGGCGTAAAGTTGGCTCCAGTATGCTTCGTGAAAGAGAGACAGAGCGAACCACACAAAAGGTAGCAGCGAATGCGGCGAGAGGTGTGATGTGTCGTCTGTGTGTCCCCGGTGGTCTGAAGAAAACACTATGCGTAACTTTGGAAAAAGTCAATTAAGTGTGCGTTGTTTCGTTGAACATTTTAGCTCTTTTTTGTGCTAGACTCCCGCGGTATCATTTTCGTCTTTTGTGTTCACGTTTTTATGTGACTATGGGCGCTTTTTTAAGGGTGGTGCCCTTGGGACGATTACTCACACTGCTTCTTCCATTCAGTGTACCCCCCGCTTCCCAGGACTGTTCCAGGATCCGCCATGAATTGTGTAAGGTTCCCGCTGGAATGGCGGGCGATGGCGCTTTCCCCTGCCGAGAACGTAATGCACGCTGCTACAAGAGCGCGCGATGGTCATTTTGTTTTATTATCTGATGAGAAAAAGTGTGAGCGTTTTCGACTAGTAGCGATATCTTTGCGCCATATTATCCGTGGCAAACATTTTTGTTTCATATTTTATTCCACAACGTTTGATTTGTTCCTTTTTTTTTCTTGATCACATTCTTGAGCACATTCTTTCGCGTAGCGGTGTGAGCTGGTCGCAGCGTCGAACTAAATGAAATAATTCATAGTTTGAAGGAGCGACGCCCAGTTTCTGTTTAGTTCTACGGAGGCCTGGTCATGGTGAAAGGGCGCGCGTAATTACTTGTCCAACACATTCGTTGTTTGTGGGAGGCCAAAATGCTCGTAGAAGGAATTATATTTTCATGAATAATTATGCAGAAGATGAATAATCAATAACCGTTTTTCCGTCTGTTTTTCTCTATATTTTCAGGTATGTGTTTTTCACGTGCAGCGAATGTTCGATGATAGGATGGTACTGTATGGTCCGTTGCGGTCTTCACGGGTTTGCAGGTGAACGTGGCGCCAAAAAAGCGCATGTAGTCTGTGTTGTACATTATGTCGTCTTGGAAAAGGTAACAAGCTTCCTCTGTTAGATGAATCTCCTAGCGAAGAATTGTCTTTCCCGAATGTAACAAAAAACGCTCGTGATTGTGTTTTTGGTACATTTTTTTAGACTATAAGCAATATTGAGATACATTCTTGAAAAATATTGTTATATTTTAGCCAGAGCAACGTGTCTTCAAGTACGCTTTGGCCCACTCTTCGAGGGGCTTACTCAGCAGTTCGCGACCCAGTTTTTTCATCACACTGGGTCATGTCAATGTTCGAGCTCGTTTGTCCGTGTCTTTTCCTTCTTCCGGTACGTGTGAAGTGAGGACACTCGTACCTTAAAAGTGAGCTTTCTAAGAAAAAAGACCCTCCAGCGACCCATCATCAGCTTGCAGGTTTGATGCAATGTTTCGGGCTCGTGCTGAAAGAATATCATCGAGCAGGGGATGGGAAAGGGAAAAGCTTGCGCGTGTTGGTCGTAAAATGAAAAATCACATCTCCAACACAAACCCTCACCTCCCCCGGAGAGAGGCAGGATTTAGGCCGAGGATTATACTGCCCGAAGAAAGGTGTCACATGTACCAGTGCGGTGTTGCGTCCTTGGGCGCAGAAGTCCTTTGACGAGTGGATGGGAGAGCTTGATTGCAGCGGCACTAGTGCAGTTTGCAAACCGTCCTTTCTTCTTCCTTCTTTTGCGAATCCTTGTCTTCATTCGCTCCGATGAAATGATGATCTCCACTATGAAAAGAAATAATTTCAAAGGAATCTAAGACGTCGGGAGTAGTTTTGTGCGGCAAGTGCCTCCGGGGATGGTGCTTGACTAATGAAAGTGATGCATGCAGGAAAGGAAAACGGTGAAAACCGTCAGTGGAACATCCATCTTTGTTCATTTGTAGTGTGTTTTTCGCTTACATGTTTAAGTTGTTTGTATGTGCCGTAGCTTTTTGCTCTGGATCTATTGCGCGCTTTGTTCTTCCCAAATCCAAATTATTCATAGGCAGTGCGAAAGGTGGAGAATAATTTAATGGTCGAATGCAGGAGTGTTATGCATCGATTAAGCATGGCCCGCCTAAGTAGCATTGAATACTGCAAACGGAAAAAAGGAAGAAGGAAGCGCTTTAGACATGTTCATTTGATTTAGTTTTATGTTTAAGTACTTATTAGTTTGATGCAAAGTTTTGCGTTTTTCAATTTAACATGATATCACTTCAGGTAATATACATGACTCTATGGTTGTTTCTTTGCTTCGTGAAGACAACGAACGTTTTCTCGCACGACGATGAAAGATACACAGTAAAATCTACGACGAGATGTCTACTCACACACCGCAGTCCAAGAAGACATAACAGCGAAATGCTAGGAGCCAGACAAACTACCCCCATATTGTTTTCACTTCTTTGTAACGGTATGGTCGTTTTTGCGATCGCTAAAAGCATATTCATAGCTTTCTCCAACACCTCCTTCGCGATATTTTCATCTTTTACGTTTCCACACTTATGTCGATATTTGTTGCTATTGTCCACCAGATTTTGTTGTCGTACATTATTCTCTTGAAAAACGACTTCCAAGGAATAACTTGAACGCCATATGTATTTGTAGAATGTGGCCGAGTTCTGAAGCTGAACGTATCTTTGGTAGTTTTTGAGTAGCGTGAGATTCTTGGCTTCGTCTATGGTTTAGGATAGACTGTTTTCAGGATCGATATTGAAGGTATGCAACCGTATTACACAAATCCAGCTAGACGTATTTGTTGCTCGGGAATTGATAATCAATGCCTGCAAGCTAAAGCCGCTAGTAGGAACACATCTCAAAGTAGATAAAAATTGCTCCAAGACATTGTACGGAACAGAATCGAAGTACAGCAGTTCGTTTGGACAGTTTTTCATTTTGCTTTGATTCCTCCTCACGCGTAGGTAGGTTACGTTATTAGCTTTCTCTAGCTTCACACCAGCCGCTCCTTTGGATAGCTTGGGTTTGGGTGTTGAAAATCCAATTAGACAGTGTGATGGAAAAGTGCCACCGAAAGGCAAGACTTTTCTGGTTTTCCTCACCTAATGTCAACATGTCTGCAGTCACTGGGTTTCTATTTTTTGCTGTCGTGCGTTAGTGTTTTACCTTCCTTTCGCTTGTCTGATGTACTTCTATTTACCGAATACCAATTAGTGCTGTTGGTATTTGTCTCTTCATTTCGAACAGAACAATGAATTTCATTCAATGTAATGAAACTGTGTGAGACATATCTTTGAAGGATATACTGAGAGCGTGCGGGAATCGTGTTTTTTGTGGTTTAAAAGTGCAGTGGTCCATAATTCTCCCCACCGTAATTATTCTCTGGTTGCATATCAGGTTTCCTTTGCTTTCAATCTCCATGGCAGTGTCACTTGTCAATCCAGGAATCATTAAATAGTCGTTGTCTGTCATGTTGCTGGAATAATTATTTATGCTGCGGTAATGTGCTTGCTCATCGGGTATGCTACTGCCAACAGCTACTGTAAAGGAGTGGAAAAGATAGAGGGAGATAGAGAGACAGCGTGAGAGAGAGAGAGAGAGTTTGAGCACAACCTGGAATTGATTCAAGGTTGCGCTCTCTTGATGGAATGTGTCCACCTTGTAGAGTGTCGCACGGGCAAGAAGTCAGTACCATCCTCGAAACACCAACATCCCCCAGCGTTGGTGAAGTCAGGAAGTTGGGAAAAATAAAACAAACCTATCTTGTCAGTTGGGCACCCGTTATCAACGCGTCAATGTTTGCCTAGACTCTTCCACCCTCTTGCTTTCGCCCTGTGTTCACATTGTCTACCCTCGTTTTCACATAAAGCTACAGGAAAGGAGGGAAGTTGAGTGAAAAATCTATGTTCTCTGTCGCTTGTTCCAACAGTTGACAACTCAATTCTTCTCTCACTTGCATGCTAGCTCAGGGTTTATATGTGGCACACAGTAACTCATATCAGGGGCTCATTTCTCTGGACAAAGCAAGAGCTATCGTTGATTTCTGCGCACGTGGTAGAAAAACACGTCCCTCAATGCTCTTCTTCATGCCAACCATCTCCTTAACGTTCCCCTTGGTGTAAGCTGAGCCAGCCAGCGTGGTCTAGGATTGCACTCCAGACAACTTCCTTCTCGTTCTGGCGGTTTGGCAGGCGCACTCCTGCACTGTCTAACCTTTCGTTTGCGCAACGGATAAAAGTGGGTGAGCTATTGTATGGCGGAGTAGCACGCTGCTTCCATTGGCAGGCATCAGTTTGGCTTTCGAGCCTGTAGCTGACAGCACCATGAGTTCCCACCGAATCTATTGGCAGGAATGCGGCTTATGTGCGGCCTGGTAACTGACACAAAATGTGTTGGGAAGTGTTTTCTGGAGAGCACTCTACACTGCACATCTTCACCTCCCATTGGCGCGTGGTGCTACCTTTGCTCCTCCAGAGCCATGTATCCTTGCAGGAGACCATGAGGATGTGTCGCGTGGAGGTCACAATCGTGTGAACGATTCCACTGCGTCATAACATGGCTGGGAGGATTTTGTTTTCATTTAAAGATTCTCTCTTTCTCTGGCACAATGATAGGCGTGTACAGGGGAGCTTTCTGTTTTCTCTTTCGCTCTTTTGAGGGTATGTGTACCGTGTGGAGTGGCATTACATTGTTGCAATCGCAATTCATTTGCTATATATCGAGAAAAGCATCATATAAAATACACGGCAGGATGAGTTTTATCTCGTTTGCCATGCAGCATGCAGACTACCCGGAATTTAAATATTTTTGCACATTTTCGTGTTCGGGAAACAAACAAGACTGGTGTGGGAACAAACAAGTATAAACCGCAGCTGGTCGTAAACATGAAGTCCACACCGGATGCAGGTGCTACTAAGAGCAGAATACTGTTTATGTATTATAGGCCACGTACGCAGTATTTGAATCCGCTTTTGGTTTTAGGAAATGGTAGCAACTCGCGTAAGGATTTGAGCGTGAGCAAAACTGTGTCCAACGAAAGAGCGGCTTGCCCGGGAAAGAGAACGAGAGCGAATCGCAGGGCACTCAGCAGGTCCTTGGCGAAGGCGGCTCCCACATAGGGTGAGATAGCTCCCGGGGAGTACGCGCTCACACACAAGCGCAGGGTGTGGTGCTCCAGTCGGTTTTCCGCATGTCCTCTGCGAGTTGTCGTATCCTTGCGCAGACGAGCTCGGGGCATATACACGGGCGCATTTGCTTGCCTGCCTTGTTCGACAGAGCGAAAGAGAGCATCGGAGGGATTGGTTGGTTGGGCGCGAACGGCCAGACTGACGTATCCCGGCTAAAGGACTGCTGGGGTTGTGGGCTGGGCTGGAGGCGAAAGGACATTCGGCAAACGAAGCGCCACCATCGTCGTCGACGTCGGGACGGGCCGGCGCGATTATGTGTGCTTTTGCGTAAAATCAATAGACGAGACGACTCGCCTGTAAGGCGCCTGACGGGGGTTTTCGTGCAGGCATGCTTCCGTCGCTGTCGTGGTCGTCGTCTGGCGGGAGCATGGGCTCCATCCATCCTGGCGTGCAGAAGTCTAGGGTGTGGTAATGTGCAGGGGTTGTTTTCTTACCGTTCTTCCCGACCTCATTGTGTCTCCCTTTCCTTTCCATGCCTTTGGCTAGCGAAAATGGGGATCGTGCTATTTCGTTCGCTCCTGCGCTAATCATCACTCCAGACAAAGCAACCCGGGTGGGTTTGCTATGCTATTGGTTGTTCCCCCATTCCGGTGTTGGTCACGCATTTGGTGCTTTATTGTGCCCGTGTTGGAAGTGGCCCTGAGTTTGATGGGTTGTTGATTTTATTTAGCGATTTTGGGGTAGTGTTTTCTGTGACGTTCGTTTAAAGCATCATTTGACATTCTTTGCACTACGAACATCTGTGAAGTAAGATCCCCAATGGGAAAATGGAATGGTTTCATTCCATTCTGGGAAAGCTATTTACAAAACGTTAAAATCCCAGACATTCCATTAAACATAGGTGCCCTGCTGTTCCAAGTAACAGGTAACGGCAATGTGCCATTGATCGACCGTATGAATCAAAACGATGATTGACCTGCATAGCTGTTCGCCTGAAATTCCCTTTCGCTTTCTTACCGACGCCGCTAGATGTTGGTGGCAGGACGTTGGCGTTTGTGTGTGTGCGCCAATTCCCGACCCACCGTCACGTGATTGATGTTTTCTACGCAGTGTGCGCGCAGAGTGCTCTCTCCTCACCCTCTGCGCCATTAAAGAAGGCAATTATGAAATAGAATTCAGTAGATTTAGTTTCAACACACACACACATACACTCAATTGCCTGTGGAGAAGGATGGGAAGGATGGGACGAGACTGTACCATGACGCCCCACCATAACGCTGAAGGACACTGTGAAGGTTATTTATGGAATTATGGTGTGTTGGTCGTTGCTATCGGGTTCGCTATCACGTTGCTGTTGTTATTGTTGCTGCTGCTTACAGGCAGCTCCTGCGGGATAGGATATGCTGCGCATGGGCATGCGAGCTCCGATGCGAGTGGTGTTCCCGTTTTATTTCCCCGTGTGCTGAATGGAATTCCGATGTTACAGCTACCAGGGCATGGCGCTAAATGCGAGTGAGAGTCCGGGAAGTGTATTGATGGAAATAAGTTCAAGTAATCGCTGTACTCCATCATGCTCCGATATGAGTTCTGGGATTTAGAGCAGGAAAGCAAATGAATTATTGTTGAACTTGACATTTATATCTTGTATTAAATGTTTTATAATGGGTAACAAGTGAAATAAAGAATGAAACGGTTATCGATTTGAGCCTGAATCAGACTCGAAGGATCGAAATCGGTGACGCGTCGACTTTGTTGCGCAATAACACGCGGTTGTATCAATTTATTAGCTTCGCCAGCGTTTGACACAACACGAAAGTAGCAACAGCCGGGAGAGTAATGCACGAACATGAAAGACACATTTTCCTCCGTTTTCGGTCGCACGCTGATACGCAATTGTGTTTGTTTTGCGTTTGCTGCACCGAATATAATTCCGACAGAGCTCGTTGCTGTTGTTGTTGTGTCCGCTCGTTGCTGCACTGTTTGTGTCGCGGGGCCTGTGTCTGTCGGTTTCGCCGGTGTTGCCTTACGGCCAAAACGGAACGTGAGTGTCTGGCTTGTTTCCTGGATATTCGCGCGACGCCCCGGCCTGCGCTCATCGTGTATGTCCCGCGGAGCAACATCACGATGTTATTTCTGTCTCGGAGCAAGGTATGGTAACGTAAAGCCGCGGCGAAAAACCGAAAACAGGAAAAAAACGAAAACACGGATCATCTCAGTCGGGTACAGTGCTCGGTACCCGCCCAGTTGCCAGCGCGTAAGCGAAATTCTGTACGCAACGGGAAACGAGCACACAGTGTCCGTTTTTAATGGGATGACACTAGACGTGGAGGAGGGGGGTATAATATGCCTAGCATGGCGGCGGCATACTCACCGACACGGGGTCTATCTTAATGCGGATATGATTTGAAGTAACAGCAGCTGTGGCCACGGAAAAGGGCTTTGGTTATTTTGAAACTGAGGGACAGGAAAATGTTTCGCGTATGTACTGCGTACCTTGGAGCCGCCTAGCCGCGTGGTGTACATTGGCAAATTCACGCACCAACAAATACGATGTTCCGTCTCAGAATAACCCGGCGGGGGCATTGATTCTGCAAAGCTCGGTACGGATGCTCTCCCGGTATGTTGTTATGGGTGCAATTACGATAGTTATGCTACTGTCAAGTAAAAAAGGGGCGTGTAGAGTGTGCGTTTGTTTCAAGTTGCGACTGGTCGGAGTAACATTGTTTTTCTTCTTCTTCTGTATATGACGTTGTGGAACAGTTAGGAGTTGTGTAGAAATATAAATAACATAATCTAGTACCTTTTCCAACCTTTACCGAAGTACACGAGATGGGTTAAGAATTCGAGTGAGTTCCAAAGTTTTGCTCTTGCTTCAATCTTACCATTCTGGACGCACCTGCGGCGTATAACAAAAACAAACGGACACCGCTTAGACATGGCGCTTCCGCTTTGTGATAGTTTTTCCTCCGGCACGTACCCAGATGCACCGGGCTTATGCAGTCATGTGCAATTGTGCATTTTACATGATTGTTTGTTTGTTTGCGTGCTTTCGTGCCCGGTTCTGCTTGTTTGTATGTGCTGTCCTGGACGATTTACAATTTGCTTAACGATTCCTAGCGCGCGCGTGTGTGTGTGTGTGTAATAATGGTATGTTTGTCTGGCTGTCCGGTGGATTGTGTTTGTACCCCGGCCGGTATGTTTGTGTGACGTGTGCGTGTTTAGGTAGCGAGAACTCTTCCGTGATTGATGGTCTTTTCCTGATCGGTCCATGTATCAAAGAGCTCCGTATTGGGGTATAACCTACAGAATTGACGGAGTTTATATATGTTGCAATGTACTACATAAATGCTAGACATGCATTGGAAATCGTGCACTGATACAAAAAAGGTTAAGCAACCGCTTTTTAGTGTACCTTTTGTCTAACACCGTTTGTTGTTTGTTTCTGTGATGTTCTATTTCGTAGATGGGTAAATGTATTCAAAAGACACTGGAAAGCAGCACACAATAAAAAATCATCACAAACTTCTCGGCAGAAAAGAAAACACATGTTTTGCAAGGAAAGGGTAAGGCGAAAGGGAAGGTACCGTGAACGCTTTTTACATCAACGGCGTGGCTGTTTGTTGTTATGCCATAGTCACAAACGCGAGCACAAGTGTATGTTGTGCTGGACGCAAATACGATGAAAAACATCATTTAGAATATAAACCAAGTCACTTGATGGTCGTAAAACTGAAGTCAAGGAAGACAGGCGGGGCTGGTCTGACTCGGTGTGAAACATTTTCACCCGACACGCGGCTGGACAGGCGGCTGTCTTCGCACCGTTTCTCATAAGACACAAACAGAGCGCACTGTTTTTGCTGCTAATGCAAATTGCAATGCAACTGTTTGCTGCATTACTTTTGCTACCCTTGCTCCGCAGCGGCTCTCCTGCGTCAATATGCCCACAGAACTTGACGAGTGCATCCATATTTTTGCAGCGTGTTTGTTTATATGATTTGATGCAAACAGCAATTGCATGGGAAACGGTGGTGTTGCACATAACAGGCGTTTATTTAGCTTTTCCTCGTTTCATGTTTGTGTCTGTTTGTTGGTGAGCGCGCGCACGCCTGTGTGTGCGACAAGTGTAATTAGTTAAAATTGATTTTTTTCTCTCCCTCTATTAGCAGCCGCCCGGCGTTTGATGATGCACCTAGAAGTGTCGTTTCGCCGTGCTTACCGACAAGTAAACAATCTAATGTTGTAACGTCGGCAGCACACACGGACAAGCAAAACATCGTACGGCCGTGGAAAAGTGGGACACAAACGCCAAATAAATAAATCATTGACGAATAGGGGTGCATTCTGTACGGGAGGGCGGCGTTTGTCGGTGGGGTGGATCCCTCCTGCCCTTTACCGTTTCGTTTGCAAAAATGTGTGTTCCCGTTAGCTTTGGTCAGCTGCATTTGCAGGTGCAATGGATATAAATGATGAATCGGCAGTTTTGTCATTCGGTCGGCTAATTTGTTGAGAAGCGTTGTTGGAATTCTGTCGCTGGCCATTGCAAATTCCTTATTTTGTTATTACCCTTTTTTATTCTTTCGAAATAATATCCCGAATTCAATGCTCCGTATGATTGACAATGGTTCAATCTCCCTTCCACGGCTGTTTTGGTTGCTTTCCAAGCGACTGTTTTAACACTTTACGATCCACACTTACCGATATTTCCCTGAGGAGTACATAGCGCTCCTTTCAAAAAGCGATTCTTTACCGACCTTCTGCTGGGTGAACTTGTGCCAAAGTGCACCTCGAGATTAAAATCAATTAGAATCCCATCATCATCAATCAACCTAGAACGAGTTGCTCTATTTGCTCTCAACAAAAAAGCTTCTCAAAAATTCTTAATGCAAATCCAATTGCAATTGTGCTTGCGATGATGATGAATATGATAAGGGAACAGGGGAGCGCATAAGCCACTCAGCTATCCCAGCGCCTTTCAGTGCACTTTTCATTGGAAAATCGTTTTATATTTTATACACTTTTCGCGCTCAAGCCGGCGGCGCAATAAGTTACTCTCCAGGGCTATGAATTTGGGATGATCGAGTTTTTCGGGGTAGAAACTTTACCTTCCCGACAAGCAATCATAAAACACCAACCACCCATGGGTGTCGCTTGTGCCAGAGGAAAGCCACGGGAAATGCGCCCGGAGAAAAGTTTCGCCGTCGCCCGTTTATCTAGATGCCGAATTTAAGAGACCAGTTCGGAGGGAAAATTATTGCACCAAAAGTGCTCGAGAGATGTGGTTTAGTAGTTTGGAATGTATTTTCATTTGGGATTTTTTTCGTACTTGTAAAATGTTCTCCTATAAAGTGTCCGGTAAAGTGTTCGCGGGTTACGAGCAGTTTACTAGACCTCTTTCGTTTCTAATGGAGCTGTAAAGCTAACGTTGCGATTAGAAAACGGATGCTGAAAGCTTGCTCGTTCATGCAAGGGCGTTTGCTTTATCGAGCGGCGTCTTCCCGGTTCGACTGCAGGTAATCAGGCGTAAAGGGAAACACTTTATCGAGTGTCGGACTGAGCCTAGCTAGCGGCAGGCGACGGCATGGTGTTGGGTTATTGTTATTGTACCGGCGGGATTAAAACTATTATCTGTTTGTGTGTATCGAGCACGGCTGATAGGGGTGCACATTGCGAGCAGGCTGAAAGTTTAACTCAAGTTAGGTTTTAAAGTTTAATCGCTTTTAAAAGCTAGCGAATATTGCTGGAAGGGGGTGGTTGCTCTGCTTAAAAAGTTGCTGATGCTATTATAGAAGAGATAAAATTTCAATTAGCACATGCTCTGGCGGCGGCCTAAGCGTTGCGTTAGGGAGACTTGCGCCCTAATGGTATATAGAATCATTGTATGACGTGCTCCCAGCGCTCAACAAATACTGTGTGTAAATGAAATATTTCAATCATTTACTCGTGAACAGTGAAGTAGTGTCATGGCTAATCTTATACTATTTATTCACCTCGCCCGTAAAGGATGTACGAAGTAAAACATTTTCTTGATCGCAAGCTTTCAACCATCCTTTGAACGTCGAGCGACAAGTAGCGGTGCCGGCATATCGATTTATTTTAATTCCTTTGCTTCAAAGCAGCACCATTTTTCCACCACCATCCAACCACTCAGAGCAGAGCAGTGCAGTGGCAGGGGAGGCTCCCGTACGATCGCGAATAGGCCCGCGGTCGCGGTGCGTGTGATGGCGTGAGAAGAACGCTACCGGACGAATGATTATGGTAATTAGTGCTTGTAATTTGTTACAATAAATACAGTCATAGTTTGCATGTTGAGTACAGAGCAGTCGGCTTGCGACCCACTCTGCGATGGAAGAAGTGTGTTCGCTTCCCTTTCTCGCTCTTCCTCGCTCTCTCTCCCTATCTTGGTGAGGAACGTGTCGGCGTTTTGCGTAGAGGCAACGTGTGTGTACACACTCCACAACAACTCCAAAGCCGTCGTGCGTTTGCAAGGATGCAAGCGGTACTTTCAAGCGAGCATATCGATCTGAACGAATGCAGGCACTGACGGCGACCCCTGTGCAGCAGCGGAGGCTTGTTTTGCAGGCGGTTTTTTTCTCTCTTGCCCACTGAAGAGCTTCAAACCGCGAGCGAGGAAAACTTTGCTATTTGCTTACGATACTTCTATCCTTCGATCAAAGCAGCGCGACAGCGGATTAGTATGATTAGTGCTGGTGGGGACCGTGGCACTTTATGTCCACGCCGTGATTGAGACGGCGTAGCAGCTCCGTGATGAACAGCCTCACAGGAAACGCGTTGTCCATTGACGAACGAGGCGATCGATGGGGAACGGGCCTCGTTCGCCATAATTAGCTAGCTCAGGAGGGCCCGCGAATACATCTGCTGCACGTGGTGTTGATAGGCGAACCGTTTGGTCGACACCCGCGGTTTACGAGGACAACGGTCATATGCTGTTTAATATGTTGCCGGTTGATTGGTTTCGACTGCGGCAATCACGGGAAATGAGGAACGAGTTCGACGTCTGCAGGGGCGTATGGTGTCCCTTGTCCTTTAGAAGGCCGTGGGAAAAGCGCTCGAGTGTGTACGGTGGCACAATTATTCGCAGCAATTGTCCAAGAATGAATGTGTATTGATCGATAAACTTGAAGGGTTGTTGAATAGAATCGTAGAAGAAGTTAGGAGAATAGAGATTGAAAAACCGCTTCCTATACAAATCTGTCAACATATAACTCTTTTAGCATATGTATGCAGCATTTCTTTGAAAAAATTGAATATTAAATTCCTATTTCGAGCTTTTCAACAGTTGTGAACTTTTGACCTGCAGCTTGATCGATTGCCGCCACCCTATACTATGCAATGCACCGACGTACAGATCGTAGGTGGCAGTTGCTGTAACGCGCGCGCTCGCGCCATTCGGCATAGAAGCTATCATTAGAAGCCATTTGGTTGCCCGCGTGCCTTCGCCGTCTTCTTCTTCTCGGAACAGAAACTCGTCGTCTGGTGGTAGAGTCGGCAGCAGTAGCGGCCAAATGGTAGCTTCCAGTTTGATTAGAGCCGCATGATTGAAGTCACAATTCATGGGAATTAGCGTCGTAAATCGCGGCTAAGGTTCTCCTCCCTCTTTCCCCACCGGGCGGTCGGTCTCCCCTCCTGACGTGCACCACTCATGTGCGCTGCATAAGCGATCTTTTCGCCAAGCGATCATCTACCTCCCGGGGGGAGGTTTGGGATCTGCTGCCGACTCCAGCTGCACGATCATGCCAATGATGATCATCTCGATCGCGCGCAAATTGGATGGACTCTTAAAGTGGGAATCCGTTACAAACGTGTCTCGCGTCCAGCTTTGCATGCACTGTTGTGACAGACCGAGGTGCGTCGTTATTGCCGCAAGAAATCGTTCTGCGGAAAACGTTAGCCCGTGTCGAACCTGAGGTTGTGTGTTGCGCAAATCAACAAAATAAAGGGAGGAAGAGCAGCAAGGGTAACGGTGCGACGTGTTCGTACAGTACAGTGTACCTTCAAATCCTCACCATACCATGTGCACATGTTCACGCGTGTGTGTGTGTGTGTGGGAGAAGAGCATTGATGGATCGATTTTCTCGTTCGAAGTGGAAACGCATGCAGCTCGAGCCTGTCGATCGTGGAATGAAAATGTGACGTTCGCTAGTTTATTCAGCAGAAAGAGAAAGAATAGCAGAGAAAGAGCACGCGATAGACTGGATGGTGACCCGATTTGAGTGAGCGAGTAATTTACGATCCAGTTGTGGTGTGCTGTGTGGCCCCACGTGGTTAGCACCACTCATCGCACCGTGTGAGATCTTCGCACCCGCGCGAAGAGCTCTAACTGTGGGGGATGATGTGTCTGATGGTGTCCTCCCATCGAGCACGGCGAGAAGGTGTCAATGTGGGATCAATAAATGCATTCTTTTGCTGAATTGGAGCTCGTAACGAACTGCGGGATTGAAAGAGGGGGGAAATAAAAACAACCCCCCATGTGTCCTACCCGCCCATCATCCACGCGCAAGGACCTTTCCGCGCACAAGCGCTATTCCCGGGAACAATATTGATTTATTCACGACGCGGTTGGTGTAACTCGAAACCGTAGCTCTGTTTCACAATGCACACGACCTCTAGCACGATATGTGTGTTTCCCGCTGTGAGTGGAGAGCTGGAAGAGGAGCAGGCTTGGGTTGTTGTTCAACCATCTGCTAATCATCAAATGCGCGCCAAACGTGACCCAATCTCGAACCCCAGGACACAGTGGGGGGGTCGGTGAATGTAAGAGTTGAAATATTGGGAAATTGTTTAGACAATGAGTCTACAGACAGCGGACAAATGTCAAATTACACCCTGGTTCGATAAAACGATGCCACTAATGATGCTAATAAGTGTGCATTGTGAAGGTGTGTAATTTAAAATAATACGCTTTAAAGCAGCAGCAGCGGGGAGTGCAGCTGATTGGTTCATTTCAAGATGGCTGTGGCTGCAAATAACAGCATTAAATGTCATTCGAATGTTTATGATCCATTGTACGCTGATTGTTTCTAATATGAGATTGAGCGTTGTAGTAATATATGTTGAAAACAACCAAAGTCCTATAGTTGATTGAATTTAATTTAGGGAGAGGTCCCAGTCATCGGGTATATGTTTATAGAATAAACCGTTTGCAGAAGTCATTATAAGTGAAAAGTCAAATTTCCAACTTGTACTTCGCAGTCAGTACGCGCTTGTATTGTAAATGCGCTTCACATCTTAACTTTGGGACAGAGGCAGTGAAAAATGCAATCCCTCCCACCAGTGCAACAATCTCAGCATCGCTCCAATCGATTGGACAGTAAAATTGAATGACCCATGCATGACCCAGTTCGAGAAGTCACTGAGACGCTGCGAACGAAATCGCCCTTTCTTCTTATCGCGCTCCTGTGTCATGCTTGTGCTCATGTCGTAAAAATAAATCGTTCAAGTTTTGCATCGGCACGACCCACCCTCCCTGCTGGAACACCGACTGAAAGACGAACGAATGTCATCGTGCGTTTTGAGGAGGTTGATGTTTAGGAATTCGAAAACGGCAGCATCGTTCTGTCCAAAGCCAGTGAACCAATTAAAATGTGAACAACCGTTTCATTGAGCTTGGATTTAGTCTCGCTGGGGTGTGCTTTGTGCCATACGACAATGTAACAGCGGCGCATACACTTGCACACTTGAAGCGTAGAGCATTAACCATTGCGTCTTGGGTGACGGGATGGGTACCAAGCGAAGCAAGAATGCCAACATCACCGACGTAAGCTCCAGTGATCCGCTAGACGAGCGCCGCGCGGGCAATGGTTTGGTATATTCGTGACCTAGCTTTTCATTTTGTGGAAGCTCTAGTGTTCGTGGTGGGGAGGGAGCATTCGGTAGGTCAAACAATGACTTCAGGAGGAAGAGCAGAAGTGCAGGATGCATGTATTTTTGCTCTCTATCCCCCGTTGATTTCGATTGCGCTCTTATCGAAGGTGCAGCGTCTGCACAATTTATGCTGCACTGTTCCCTTTTTCACTCTGTTCTCTTCTAGCGCGCATTCTCTCTCTGTATCACACCAACAGAATATATCGATTTTAGTGCACCTTCAGTTCAACACCTCACGGAACCGAAACACTCATACACACCCCCGGGAGGCGAAGGGTTCTCTCTATTTCTCGTCGCTACACACTCTGTGCAGCCTCATGCTTTTACTGAACCGTTTTTCCATAAGAAAAGATAGCATCATCAGTTTTCCCTCAGCGAGTGGGAAAGAATGAGGGGTAGGGGAAAGGGTTCGTCCGTTGCTAGCCAAGCTCCGAACAAAGAAAACCAGGGCACAGAAAGGCTGCTGCAGTAAGCGTGCTTTGGCGTGCCAGTGCATTCGATTTTGCTTTCGTCGTCCTTCGAGTGTCCTTGTTTGGGTTTGGGCAATCCTGGAAGGTGGAAGGGCAGAGAAGCGACTGCGTAGTGGTGATGGTAGTGGTAGCTGCAGCACGTGGCAACAAAGTTCAACGTATATCCTCACGCTTTATGTGGCGCCGGCAACTATCGCTGTTTCAGTATTTTTGCCTCTTGGTGGCCGGGCCATAATCCGGGGAGGGGGGAGGTTAGAGTAATGGTAAAGCGCTCCCGTTGTCATGTTTCCAATGTTCTCTCTTCTTTGGTATAGAAATGCCATCACACACAAAGCATAAGCAGCGGGACCACGTGGTGTGTGGATCTTCGCAGTGGGGCAACATCCGAACGCTGTGCATATTTCGAGCGAAAGGAGAAAAGAAAACGCACACAGAGTAAAAAACGGGCGGGAAATTGCAATCAAAAGTTTCAATGTAAATGCACTCTCAGGTCGCGCCCGGGCTAAGAAAGGGTCAGACCGAACGGTGCTGTGTTCATTTCGAGCATAAATAAAGTTTTCATGTTTCGAGTTCTCGTGAAAGCGCGGTTAAACAAAGAGCATAACATTACAAAAATGCAAGAAGTACCATGTGTAACGAGCACAAGTCTAAAGAGAGAAAGTGGAAAAAGGAGAAAAATCATGCGGTAGTTGTTTTAGAGTGGCAAGTTTGATGTCTGTTGCCGAGTGATGGGTTCATTCTTTTCATGTACAGTACAAAGGGCGTGCACTACGCCATGGGCGATGTAAGTACGTACAGGGATAATAGATGTGTTCTCCTTTCATCCTTGACGTTTTTTTCCTAACAAAAGTTTACAGACACTATACATAGTTAGGAGAGAATAATCATCAAATGGTTGAGATATTATCACAAAATCAACTTTCTATAGACCAAATGCAAAAATGCCCATGTGGCTGGTGCATTTAAATAATATTTCTCAGAAAGTGTTGGAATGCAGACCTCCTCCTTCTTAATGGCTCTCCGTGTTGTGTTTCGCTGAGTGGTTTTCCTCGCCTCGCCTCGTTCAACTACATTTCCGCAAACAGCGGCGGCACTCTACAAAAATTGCTCAACATTTTTCTTCGACACCTTGGCTCAAGCGCAGCGGCAAGAAAAAGGACACTTAGACGGTGGGCGGGCAGGCAGGCAAGGCAGCAAAATACATCAGCCTCACGTGGCTACAATTATGCCGTCTCGGAACGCGCACTTTCGCATTACTACCGCTGGCGCGATAAGCCGCGCATATAAGGCCCCGCTGCTGCTGGTTGTTTTTGGAACTGTTCCGTGCGTTAGTATTCGATTCTGTTCGCCTCTCACGGTTTTTCTGTTAGAATTCAAGGGAAAGAGAGAAAGAGAGAGAGAGATTATGGCGAAGAAATGTGTTATGTTGCGTGTAGGTGGTGCAGGCCAACAGAGACCCCGTCACGGTGTGTAGCAGGTGGCAAAAAGGAATGTTGGCTTCGTTCGGGTATTCCATTCGAAAGCAACTGTCTCACCCTCTGCCGGCGTTTGTGTTCTGGGAGTCGGTGTGGATTTAGCCACACTGCCGATTGCACTGAGGATGCCATTGCCCGACCGAACGAAAAGGCCCTTCTTTTACGGCGGATCGAAGGTTGCGATATTTTCCGCCTTCGACAGCGCGATGTGCCCCGTGTGTGCGCTGCCGTTTGTGCCGGGCAGCGAGCTCGTCCACGTGCATTTATGCATGCACATAAAATGCATAAGCAGCGTGTGGCGCATAATTTATGCACCCGTGGTGGGTGACCGGTGGTCCGGGAGGGGTTTTTTTACTGCCCATTTTACTGCCGCCGTGTACGGTCCTGACCTGGCGCACCTTAGCCGCACGGTCTCTCACCTCCCGTGCAAGTGTGACCATGGTCAAGAAGCTCAACATGTCCAACGCCACGCCGCCGCCAGTCGCGCGTCGATTCCGGCTCCATGATGCTCGCACACGTGTGTGGCTTGGGGGAGTGTGTGTTATTGTGTGGTGCTGTGATGGGTGGAACGAAACGGTGACGTACCACTTCATCGACTGGCCGAAGCCACGCGACTTTACCGATTTTTGTCTTGCACACGGTGTGTGCCTTTCCTCTGCTGGCTTGCCGTATGATAGAATGTTAATTGAATTGTGCAACATGTAGCAAAACATACACATGGGCCGACACACGCACACACACACACACACACACACACACACATATTGGTAGCAAAATGGCAATCGGGAGTCGAGTAACGGAGATATCTAGGGTAGTGTGAGGTGTAGAACTTTGTTTTAGTTCTCTCCTTGGACGACAGTCTGGTTCTTTTCTGTTCTTAGTCTTAGGTGTTAGGAAAAAGCGGCTTAGTGGGGGATTAGGGGCAACCATACACCATGATTGGCTTTCAATTGTGACGGGTCAATGTGACAAAAGGAGCGTAGCATAGTATGCAAGTCTTGTTTGGTACGAACAATCGAATGTTTTCAAGATAGTATAAGCACGCACTTAACGCGTCTTACAGCTTCTGGTAATGAAAGAAACAATCTCTTCTCTCTCTTCTTAGCAGCTGGAGGTTGTGATTGTTCTGCCATGGAACTCTTCAATCAGGCCATTCATCCAGCATGGCGCAATAGATTGGGACATAAAACTAAAACACTCGACACAGCCCGTTGTAAACTGGAATACTGACGCGGGGTCATGTAAAAAATGAACTGCGTTCTTTACACATGTGCGTGCCGCGTGGGGTAACATTCTGTCTTTGAATCGAAAAAAAAATTGGAACTGATTTCGAGAATCTCATTTTATGTTTCGTAAAGCGAATATGGTTTGTTTAAATTGAACGAGATTTTGTTGCCCTTAAGTGGAACATCTTGATTGCCAGCCCTGCGCACACTCACACACACACGTGCGCGTTGGTACCATAATAAACTAAATCTTTAACTCGGTTCAGTTTTGTAGTTGCTGCATGTAATTGAATTGCTGCTCTCGCACAAAAATGAACATCGTGGTTGTGCAGGCTGACATTCGACACATCTCACGTTTCGTTGTCGCAGCACCATTCATGGTCGCGGACAGTGAAAATAACGGACTTTGCGGCCGTAGCTAAATCGGAAGAGGAAACGGACGGGCTGGACGGCTATTACAACGCTCCGCCCGACGGCACACGTACTGTTTTTCTTCCTTCCAAAATTCCTCCCATACACGTCCCGTTCAAGCGTGTGGTAGGAGGGGGACTGAGGAAAAAATGCAACTCGGTGAGAAAAATAGTTATGTCTTGTCGGTAGAAGCGGGGCCCGCACCCGGCCAGACAGCGGGTGTTATCATCCACCTGCCGCTGTCGTGTTTGTCTTTATGGGCCGTGGTGTGGCCCTCTTGTTTTGGCCATCCTTTATCGCCGCACAAGGCAAAACTTTCCCATGCGGGCTCGACTGTTCGCGGATAAACCGAATTTCGGCTTCTGGTTGAGTTTGCTTTGCGTTTTTCTTTGCTTATGTAAATGTTGGTGTTTGTTGGTAACATCAACAGGGGGTAAGCAGGCTTTTCCGAGGCTCTCTTTTGTGGTGGTATCAGAAAGGGGAGAGACTCAACACCTGAGCAGAAGGGAAACAAGCGAAAAACTGTTTTTGTGCAGTTTTGTATTTTTATTTACATCATCGCGTTTGTCATTGTTTTTGGTGAAGGTACAAGACCAGTCAAGAGAAGAAAAATGAAGCTGTTTATACAGGAGAGGTTCTATGTACTAAGTAGAAACAATGCAAAACAATCAGCAAGCTCATCCATTAGCGATACAAATCGATCAAGCATCACCACCACAGTCGTTGTACAATTTCATGTTGTTTGATTGTTTTTTTTACGTTATAAAAACACATATTGTTTATGTACATTATTTAAAACTCCACTTTTCCAAACACACACTCCGCGGCACGACAAAGATTCATGGGAAAATGTACCGACTTTGATGTAAACAGACAATCGGGACCAGGAAATGTTTTGGAACAATTTGATTTAAAAAATATGGGCTTCCGTACGACCAGGCGACGAACGTTTAAACAACCTTCTGTTGCATAGTATAAGCGAATTGGTTGTCAAGCTGGGAGGCAAGCTGTTCGTTCATTCACTTCAATCGCGTAAGCTTGAATGATGATAGGTTTGTAGAAGGAAAAAAAAACTCCCTCAGCCGATCGATACCGTTTTTCGCTCAGTTGTGGTTGGGTAAAGGCTCCAACTGCCTTCCATTTACGTAGGCATTTATGTCGATTATTTTAAACCACTTCCGTCCACCCTATAAGTGTCGATTAATTTTGGAATCGATTTACTTTGCCTCACCATGGTTAGACCCCTCGCTCTCGCCCCCACTCCTTTCCACGCGCGATTTTCTTCTTGAGGCAAACGAGGCATTTTAAAAGCAAACAAAAATCAGGTCACCGTTGAACAGGGGGGGTTTTGGGGCTAGTACACGATGGCCGCTTGCAACCCACAGGCGTCCTAACCTTTCACGGCGCTGCAGCATATTGACCCTTGCGACGGAGCCTACCGCCTATTGGGCGGTGGTGGGCGAGGTTTTGACCATTGTGTTGTGGTGCCGTATTTTGCAACGACGGTCCACTACGACAGTCGTCCACTAAACGGCTGGGTCGATATGTTATAGCCACACGGGAAGAGAGAGAGAGAGATAGAGGGAGAAAGAGGTATTGGTTTCCTGGTTTGTGCCGACTGCGTTCGTGTGGCCAATTTATGTATGTCACCTATTATATTATAGCTATGCTGTATGCTCCCTGCCTGCTCCAGTAAGGTGAGAAGATGTTTGCATGGGGCCTTTTTTATGCGAAGGTTTGCGAAGGATTGGCGTTGGCGAGACTGGACCCAAAGTATACACACACATCACACACACGTACTCGGGTCGGTCGGCACGTGATGCAATCGATGTATGTTCCGAAGAAAACCCGGCTGTCCGTATTGCACCGTCATCTGAGATAACTGGCGAATGTCCAGCCTTTTTTGTTACCGTGCAAGGGTTTACGATTTAAATAATAAATAATGGTTACTGTGTCTGTGCGCGGTAGTGTTGTCGTTGCACTCGGTTGCGTGGCAAGGAAGTTGCCGCCGATTGAATTGGAAACCAGGGGGGGGGGGGGGGGGGGAAGAAACGCAATAGAACGGATTTGCTCACGTTTTGTGGTTGCGTTACTGCAAAACTGTCCATCATTGTTCCCGGCTGGTACGGCTGGCTGAGAGAGGAATCGAGGTGTGCTGTTTAGAGTTCTATTCATTTAAATTCCATAACCCATTCTGACTGGGCTGTGGTGCACTGGACGGCTTAGAGGGCCCGTCAAAGTGTTCTCTTTATGTGGTATGGTTAAAAATGTATTCAGGCTGTGTTGTTGGCTTCCCTGTAGAGGAAATCAAACGAGGAATTGTTAGAACAGATGGGGAGATTTTGTAAAATTGCTTCTTCTTCTGCCGGGTGATTATAACGATCCATTTCCCTTAAATAATTCCCCAAGCAATTAGTGGTGCTGGATAGTTTGCTCGCATGGAGAGCGATGGTTGAAAGAAGATTAGTTCCATTGCATCGATTGTTGAGCTGAATAATGATTGGTAAAGGTATTGCCCGAATCACATTTTCTACACACTTTTGACACAATTATTTTCGCTGTGTTATTTGATTAACGTTAAACCATCATATGATTAGCATCATTCACATGGTGCGGTAGTATGTAGCACCATTCGAGCATGCTCATATCTTGAAGTTTCCCATGGTACCATGCCATCGGGTGCAAGCGAAAAAGCGCCATTAATTAACATTCGAAGTGCATAATGATGCTCTCGGTGCGCATCGCGTGCGCGGTGCAGCGCTGATCAAAGGTGCCGCATGGCATGATTGCTGTGCATATCTAGCATATTCAAGAGAGAGAGAGAGAGAGAGAGAGAGAGAGAGAGCGAGGTGAGGGAGAGATGCATCATCAATAGAAACACTTTGACCAACTGACATCGAATAAATTATCGGAAACTTTGTGAACAACTTTTTCGAAGCTCTTTTTTGCGAGGTGGCGCGTGTGAGTGGTGCGTAAATCATTAACGTGGAGGTAATGCCGCGTGTATGCTGCCTGATGATGCGTGTCGACGAAGGTGTTTTAAAGAAATCAAACACTCGATGCCGATGTTATGCTGTTACATTGTATGCAGCACTTACCAAGCGGAAAGGTGTGAGCTTTGGCTTTTGCTGGTCGGACCTTTGGTACATTGATTTTATGTTTGTATGATTAAATTGTAGACATGCTCTTTATTTGGCGCTGGTTTTCGCTCACCGCACTTGCGCTTCCGTTTGCTGTAGATTCATTCTTGCAATGGGGTTTTAATCGATTAGATTTGGTATGCCCTTTGGGGCAGAGGCCCTACGAATTCCGCTACATTTGAGGTGTTGTGTTACGGATAAGGTGAAACCACGGTAAAACCCCCAGCGGGCCGCTAGAGTAGATATTAGTTTGGAAATTTAATCGCAAATGCGAAGAAAAAACCATTAACGCCTCACAATATGACCTTGGCTTTGGCAAACGGCACGCGCGTGGTGAAACAGTGTTATTGTTAGTTTAATGTTTACTTGTTTAGCATAACGGGTAGCATTCCTTTAATTGGGGGCGGATCGGATTTGCCAAAAGTAGTACACGCTGGTCCGGTTGGTTAAAAGCTGTATGCTAACACTTTGCGAAGGACACCCCTTAATCCGGCGTGTGTGTGAATTGAGTATGTTTGTTCATATGGTTAATAAAAAAAGGAGCTTTTCGGAAACGGAACGTCAAGGGACCGGAAAAGCAATATCTAATCAATTAGAAAATCATCCATCATTCACGGTTCATAGGCGCGAACAGCAGCAGCGGCCAAGGCGGCAGGGCGCTTGATGAGTTTGACGGCTTTTCACGGCTAGCGGCTGCAGCGTGCGCGCGTGCGTGTATACGTTGAGAATGTCCATGTGCCACTCAGGTACCTGCGCAATGCAGACCGGGTTGCGTTAGTGCAGCGGCGCGCAAAGGTGTTAATAATGATGGATGAAACGCAAAACGGGGCGGTCTTGTTTCTTGCCGGAGGTGTGCGGGAGACACGGAGCTACGAGATCCGGACGAGTTTGACAGGTTGCTGGCAAGAGCGGGGGGTGAAGGTGTGATGTTACAAGAAGCCTCGTGTCTTGTGTTGCGTGATTCGATTTTACTAATGGTATGTTGAAAAGTGTGGCTCGCATTAGAGAAGCATGCGAAGCATGGTTAGTGTGTACAGGTTGCACACGGTTGGGAAGGGTGAGAAGATGCAAAGTTGGAAAAATTCTGAAAAGTGTTTGAGGCGTTCAGCGCTACCAGGCATTTTAGGCCCACAATTGCTTTCAGGGAGATCTTTGAGACATAATTAATTGCATCGACTTGTACAGGTTCCTACTATGTCAAAATGATACGTGGGATAAATATTGGCGTCACCTTTGGCCTTACACGCCGATGCTTGAATACTTTCAAGAATTTACCCATGGACAACATATTTATGGTGTCGGTAGATTGCTAAATTACAAATCGCTGTGATCCTCCTCCCCGGATGACGCGTTGGGAGGCCTTGTTGTAGCGTGTAATCTCCACCCTTAAGCTGACAGATACGATGACTCAAGCGTGAGGTGATTCTCGCTCGCTTCCGGTCAAGTCGAACCTGAATGCTCGTATCCCATCCAGCTGGAAATGATGCAAAGCACATGGGATGATCACAGGGACTCAGGACAACCTTGTGTTTATGTGGGTAAGCAAAAAGGACAAAAGGGAATGGTTTTATGTGTCGCAACACGGTCTCTTTGGCAGCAGTGATCATTCTGGAACGATCGCACTGTGTTTTAGTCAGTCTATCCCGAGCAGCAGACTTCACTTGACATGGTGATTGCCAGTCCCGGTGTGTTTCTTGGTTAGGGTTTTTTTGCACCCTCTCGGCACCCCTTGTTAGAAGCTGGGTCCACCAGACGACGGCTCGGCATCTCGGAACACTTGTGGTCGCGCAATCCCTACTGGCTTGCTAATAAATTCCTCTGTCACAAGTTTATGACAGCGATCGGTTAATTCCTACCTTTCCGCAAGCCCGCTAGACGGTGGTGTGCGGTTCGTTCTCTTCCTCCTACAACCGTCACAGGGAGAGCTGGGGTTGATGAGGGAACCGTGGTAGTGCGGGTAAACGGGCGACTATAAATTTCTTCCCCTTCCTGGCCTTCGAAAAGACGAGGCTGAAACCGCTCGGCCGTGTTGGGAATAGATTTGGAACGAAGTACAGCCACCCAGACACACACACACATTTGCAGGGGATCACATTTAATCTCGATCATCTCAAGAGCTGCGAGAAGTTGATCGCTTACAGCAACAAGTCGACGGGCGATGGAAGAGGGTGGGCTTAGTGTCGGTGCTTTTTAAGATTGACACAGGTGAAGGGGATCTCACGGTTGGAGGAGGATCACCCAATGGCATCCTCGGTTGCAACAGAGATACGCGGGGTTCCACCATCCTTGGGCGCTCTAGTCACCGCGGAAATCCGCACAAATATTGCATGTACGAGAATGAACGGTCGGTGGTTGTGTTGTTGTTTTTTCGGTTTACGCGACTCCTCGGTCCTCAATTTCGAGCGACAGTTACGTGTGTGTGTGTGTGTGCGGCCGCGCCGTGCGGAGAGGGATCGAGTTGCGTAATGATATGGTGTGCACTGGCAGCCTCTGGTACGGATATATGTTGCGCTGACTCTTGCTTGCCTGTCATCAGTGCAGTTGCTCTTGTCTTCTGATCGAGCACAGAGCCCCATAACTTGTGTGTGTGTGTGTGTGTGGTTCGTTTCTGCATTCGCGCGCGCACACGTCTACAGAATGAAGGGCGTGTGTGGTGCGGAGATGGCCACAGTAACTGGCCACCCCCTATTCGTGGAGGTTGGGAAGGGACACACTTGGCTCCGCATGGTACGGTGTGTGCACTGTTGGCAGGTTGTTGCGCTTATTTGCCGACTCTCGATAATTACCTCATCAATTCTGAATTGTGGACACCCGGACACAATCCCCAACAATCCCTCCTTCCCTTCCTTCTTTGAGCGAGACCCGGTGCAATCCTTCTTCGTCTGGGTGTGAGAAGTGAACGTCTTACATGCGCATGGCAGCCGCCACACTCTAGGACATTTGTGAACACACCGGTGTGTCTCTACTTGGCGTGTGACGACCGAGCGGGGGACGGTTTGCAAGTCTACGCGATCAATAAATCACCCGAATGGAGGAGGGGGGTGAGAGCAATCTCTGCGCGTGCGAAGACTGGGACAATTAGCCCGGTTTTTGTGCGCACGCCGCTGCACCCCGCATGCATGAGATCACGGAAACTAATGAATCTTGATGGAAGCATGTCGATCGCTGTCCAGAGATTAGCGGCTTACACACACACACAAACACGATGGGGATGCTTGAGACCTCCTGGAAGTCGACCGTCGGTCGTCGTCTGTGTGGCGTGCTTTGCGGATATCGTTTCGCATGCATCTTGAAGACGGTGTGCGCTCTGCAGCATGAAAGCCGTCGGGTTTGAATCGGTTTGAGCCGCGACTAAAGTGCGCGATTTCCAGCAATTAGCTGTACTATTGATACACGTACGGACCCTGTGCAAGGTGGTCCTGTGTCGTTTATCTGTTCACAAAATGGGAAGGGGAGATCCAAAAGATGACTTTGTACTACAAATAATCCAACTCAATGCATATGTACATCCATCTCCGATGCGAGCGAACGTGTAAATCATTGTTCGCCGTGTGTTGCGCGCGATGCCGCCGACGGCGACAGCTGTAAAGAAGGAAAACACGCGGCTTGTTGTGTAGCCGCTCTATTTGCATGCAAATTAATGCCCAGGTATGCTCTCCACCGTTTGCAAGAGTCTCGGCCAGCAGTCCTCCGACAAAGGAGAACCGTACCGTAGTTGCGCACAGTCTCCTCGTGGTGCTGTGGCGTGCAACTCGGCTAATCGATAATCGCGCGGGCATTAATTCTTCTGGGCAGCTGGGAGGTGGGAAAGAATTCAATGTCGCACGCTGCACTGGACGCTGCGAAGGGGGTCACTGCTGATGACTAATAGCGAAACAAATGATCAATGGAACACACCCTTCCTCTATCTCCATCTACACGCAAAACTGGTCCACGTCAACTTCCTGCGCGCGTTCGCGCGTGTTGACTGATCTCTCTCTCTCTACTCGGCAAAGCCCATTGATCAGCCCCTTCGATCGGGTCAATTTGTAGTGGCTCCCACCGCGCGAGCTACCGGCTGCAGTTGTTGTTGTTGTTATGCCTTGGTGCTGCACAGCACACTGTTGCACGTAATTGCACTTCGTCGCCCGATCGGCAGAAGAGAAACGCTGCGCGCGAGGAAGCTATTCGGCGTTCTGCGTTCGATCGGTGCATGTACGATCGCGGATGGGTGCGCCAAAGATTGCAGCCCGGTACACAGGTCGGCTCTAAACAACAGAGATAATCACACCACATCTCGGCGCACGTACTACTACGAAGCATGGCAATGCTGGCTGGCTGGCTGGCTGGCTTGGTGAAATATGATGAATTACCCCGCCCGGGAAGTGCATAAATAATCTATGAATAATATTTAATTTTCTGCATTATTACTGGTGCGAACCTTATAATTCACCTCCAATTATGGCCGGGCCAGATGTGATGGAATATGATGTGGCCAAGGGGGTGTGTGGAGCTTGTATCAATAAAATGGCGCAGGCAGGCGTGCGTGGTTTGGAACGGTGCTGAAAGTTTGTGGACACGATTGAGTCCAAGATGGAGCTGGAACCGAGTCCTGAGTAACGCACTGCAACACTGAACGGCTGCAACAGGCGCGAAAAGCTCCTTGTGGATACCCACGCACACCAACCTACATTCTCGCACACAACAGGCGATGATTTACAATGCCGTCAGTATAATGCGCACCACTGTTCTTGGCTCATTAGCAGCGTTTAAGTGGAAATATGGCTTTGTCTCGCGACGTAATCGCCCTCCTCGGCACGCATGTGTCCCTTGTGTGCGGTGACTTGCATCAGTTTATAGTTTTTAATTTCTTTTTCGTCAATAAAACTGGAGATTTCTCTGCCGGTCATTAAGGTGTCACCAGGCGCGTTGTTTACATCCCCACCAAACCGTCCCGGAGTGTGTGCGTTTTTGCCTTTCGAGTCAGTGATTTTGTGCTGCGACTGGCACTCTGTAATGGGATCATGTCGACTTTGCGTAATTAATTACTGGTACGTTTAACGAGCACCTCTACACCGGAGCACAAATCTCCGACCCCCGGAGTCTCGTGACACCTACCCGGGAAGGGATTATTGCAGTTGGACTGCCAAAGGGTGTGCGTGTTCCGCTTTGTCTGTGCATTCGATTTGGTTGTGTAATCGGTGTGCTTATCGTGCGTTTGATCCGATACCTAATCCAATGTTTGTCCCCGGGGCACAACAGTGTATGTTTTTGTGCGTGAGTTTTATCTTTAAATGACATTATCCTGTTATTACATCTCAAAGCATTCCCTTACCAAACCGTTGTCTATATGTTTTGTTACACTGTTCAACCAATTAGAATGTATTTAGGTCATGAAATATAAGAGAAAAAAGACGACACTCTCCATGATTGGGACCTCCGGGATAGTGCAGGAATAGGGTTTTTGTATGCTTAGCTTTAATATTAAAGCAATTGCAAAAGTCAATGCATCCGCTTGCTGCCCACCCGGAGCATGTTCGTCGGGATAGCAAAATTAAAATTAAAATACGGAGAACAAAAACGAAACGTGTCTGTGAAATGAACAAACACAAAAAAAGCTTAAATCTTTACCCTTTTGCTCGCACAACACTGCACCAGGCCAGGACCGGGCCGTTTATCGCACAGCTTAATCAAGATCTCATTAGAACATGGCGTCATTGCACGCCGTGTGGAGGGGTGGGTATGTGGCTGCGGCTGGTGGGATGGCGGGGCAAATTCACGAGACGCGCTTCCTTCTCTCCTGGCCTGGCGGCGGTGGTGCATTAGCAATGCGATCGTAATCGTTCGTTTCGCTGTAAATTATGCATCATTATTTTGTTGCAGCAAACCTTAACCCTCGCGCGAGACACGACGATACAAATCGGGCGTAGGGAGGTGTACTGCAGGGAGTGTGGGGAGGGGGGAAGGACTGGTGCGTCCCCGCCGATGCAGTAGTTAAATTTGAATATTCATTTAGTGCTCTTTTCGCCTACGCCTTTGACATACAAAAATGGAATGCTGCGGCGACATTCTGCGGCATTGAAGATGGACGAGTTTTGGAAGGCTTTTAGAGCGGGGGAGAGTGCAGAAGCCTCCCAGGATGTGGACGCAAAATCCTTGTCTCGTGTTCTTCGTGCATCAAAAGTGTCGCTGCGTTGGGTCGGATTTATTCGGAACTTTGCTTTATGAATCAGTGACCTGAACGATGTGGAAAAGAAAGCATGAATTCCTCCGAATGGGTTTGAAATGATTTTACGTTTTGTTTAATATCCAGTCCCTATCTACTGTTAATGAGCTACACACCGGCGGACGCGACCTGCCATTGTCCTCTAATGGTGATTGCAGCCCTGCTGCAGCTTGTTAGAATTGCACTTGACGTCCATGATTAAAATGAAGAAGAAATTGAATAATTGTCATGTCGTTATTTCGCTTCTTTCGCCCGCGTCAGGTCCGGCGTGTTGAGGCGTTGGAGTGCAAATAGTGTAGCGGCACGGCAGCTCACGCCGAACCGGGGGCCGCTCTAGCGACGGATAGCTCGTGATGCAGTTTGTGAGAAGTGCATTGCAGTCCAGCTAGGGAAGTTCATTAACCTCGATTCTTCAGTTTCCTCGCCATTTGATGGACGTATGCTCTCTCTTGCCCATTGGATACAAGTTTTTCATCACTAGGTAGGAGAGAAAAAAAAAGAAACGATTGAGTCATCTACAGCGTGGGAGAAAGGGGGCGCAATTGGTAAAGGGAAGCGAACTGAGGTGCCTCCTCCCATCGTGCTAGATTGTTTACTCATTGCAATAATTACAAATTGCAATAAATAATGTCGTGTCGCAATGAGCCGATGGATGTCGACTGTGAACATTGACCTTCCTTCAAGAAGGCGATTTTCTTTTATTTGTCTGCTTTATTTGTTTTACTAAGAGAAGAGTTTGTCAAGATTTGCAAATGGCTTCAAGTATTTACTAGTCCATATAGACGGTAAGAATTGTTTTTTTTTGTGTGAATATTATGATTATCTAGCTTTATACGAAGCTTTCAAAGAAAGAGTTGAATCAGAATGAGCTTTATTATACTCCTGCTCGTCCCACAGAAAGTAATTTGCATCCGACTGCACATCGATTGACGTAGGTTGCCCTTTATGTTTGTTCTAAGCTAATCGGGCGCTACACGTATGATTAGTTTTAAACAATAAGATATCTCACGTGAAGCAGTGGATACATTCGATTGGATCGCTTGATAAGAATAACGCTTTGTTTGTGTTGTTTTGTATCCAAAGCACTGTTATTTCAACGCCTACACTGTTACAGGTGATGTAACATTTGTTGATGTATCGTCAAAGTGCTCTTTTAATCGATCTCCATCTTTTGATCTTACCGATGCGTTCGACCAGGCTAAATTTTAATATTTTGTGGAACTGCCATTAATTTCTCAACAGAGTGGTGTGCTAGGCGAATTTCTCCTGCAACGAATCGTGTAGGAGGATCATAGGATCGGTTGGAGAACAATCGAAAGCCATCAAATCATTTTTTTAAACGTTTGCAACGAAAACATATCTCGTGTCATTGGTTCAAACCATATTTTGCGCTTATGCTTCCCCTATCCTCCCTGGTGCCTCCTACACGCTTTTGGTAGGATCGTAAAACCTGCATAGACTGTTCTTGGGGGGACGCATGATCATAAATAACACCGAATGTGATCACACGAAGCGCATGCACGGCTTTGTTGCTCCCCAGGGGGAGACGCTTCTGGCAACATTGTCGGCGACGAAAACAATGGCAATTTTGATCGTTTCCTGTGTCTAATATGTTTCCCTTGTGCTGAGATATAGTGAGCTTTACTTTGCGCTAGACCAAAGCCGATCGGGACACTAGGCAGCCGCCGGAGAGCAATCGAAGTCATCTTGGATGGAAGGGTTGGTCAAACGGAGGAACAAAAAGAGAAATCTTAAGTTTTTCTTTTTTGCGGAGGACAGAAACACACACACAAACCTGGAGAAGACGGCAGGGGGTAGAAAACAATTGCAATTGGTGCTGTTTGATTGGCACTACGATTGTCAAGCGATGGTGTTTGCGTGTGCGCTGAACAAAAAAAAAACCTGTACGCACGAAGGTTTAATGGCAATTGTAATGTCGAAATTGTAACTCCTCTTCGGAGCAGCGGACCCGCTACATTGTATCAATTAATTGCACGTGTTGGAGCGTTTGTCATTGAGCAGTTGGGCGGCCACTGCACCGGAGAGAATCGTGGTTGTGTATTTTTGTGTATTTGTGTGTTTTTTGTGGGTCTACGTCTTGCTCTGTGGGGTGGGTTTTGCCTACCCTAACGACCGAATTGCGTGCCCAAACTTGCAAACCCAGCGAGTAAACGCGCTTGCCGTTGTTGCGCGCCCTCAGCTAGCTAATCAGCCGCGTGAGAAGCTTTCACACCTTCCAACACACCTTTTGCCTTTGGTGCCCCATACAGCCCACTGTTATCATCGCTTCAAGCACTCGACCTAGGTAGGGGAGGCGAGGCGGTGTGGCCCGGTATCATGTTTCGTCTGACATAACGTGAACTATCGTCAGCGATGGTGGGGTCGTCCGTTAAGCAGTTAGTGGCCGTTCTGAATTCGGTTCTAACGGTTGATTGTTAGGAGGAGGTGATGGTGGGTGAGCATATGTGGGTGAAAGTTGTTTATGTTTCTACACCCGTACGCCCGGGTGAAGCTTTTTGTGTTTGTTGTGTTAGTAAGGTTGTAGCGGCACGTTGTGAAGGTTATAACTGTATGTTGCTGATGGTTAGAAGACGAATTCCAAATCATCAATGTTGGCCCTTTTTGTTCTCTGACTTCTTGCTTAAAATACATCTTTATATCCATGAACAGAAGCACATAGTTTATTGCTTACTGAAACTATTTTTTCACTGTCTTTGTGCTCTTGGAATCGGGGCCCATAGAAACTTCTAGAAAACTGGTGCGTGTAGCTTCGATATTAATTAGACGATTCGCATTCATCCACCTTCCTCAGCAGAGTAGGTTGGCAAAGAGATTTTTATTGACCGATGTCAGCGCACGTAAGTCCGGGTTCGGGTCTTGTGACAGAACGAATAAAAGGCAGCTTCACATAAAATAAATAAAAGTATCAATCTATCCACGAATCACGAGTCGCGCAGCGTTTCTTTTTCTTGGACAGTGTGACTTTGTCAATAGCGCTCGGGTTCAATGCACCATCTCTGCATGGTGGTGGTGCGTGGCTCCTGCCAATTCACACACGAAATGTCAAATAAAAACCTTCCATTTGCAGCGACGCCGTGCGCACAATTTATGATCGTTTCCATAATGAAATCGTTTGGAGACGAAATTTATTGGCCAATATCTGATAAATCGTTCAATGGCCGGCAATCATCCCGCCACGGCCACGGCGACAAAGAGGGGGAGAATGGGATCGTGGGGCCGTTTGTTCTTACGCACGCACATCAGTTCAATGTTGAAAGACGGACTTTTTCAGCCAATGTGACAGACTGTATGCGTGTGTGCATTGTGCACGATCGTGCTGAATTTAATATGCCCTGCAACAGCCACAACAAATAGAGTCTTAGTTTTGGACACGTTGACTTCAGGTCAGTTCTAGACAGTTAAGATGCACCATCGTGGTGATTTGTGTTTATGTTATTGCGCTTGTTTTTATTCCAATCATGCTCATGCTTCTTTTTTGTTATTTATTTTCTTCCTCACAGGTAAGGGATAGTCGCAACTAATCGATGTGTGAATTCCGAGCAACAACGCTTAAGACCGCAAGTACTTTGAGGGGCTACGAAATCAGCCTGTCCTATTAATTGTAGAGGGGTCGTTAAAGCTTACGTGAAAAAAATCTGAGCAAATTTAGCAGTTGAACCAACACACGGGCTTGCAGAGGTCATAAACTTACATTTTCATTTGCTCACCAACGGTGGCATATAGCCTACTGGCTGTTTTGTTTGGTACGTGTTTGTGCACATCTTTGTCGGAACTATTTTCGTCGGCAAATATTTTTAAATTAAATTATCAACCTGAATCATGGACTTGGATTTTGAGCACTTTGAAATTGACTGTCCAAGAAAGGTCATATTTATTACCTTTGTATTACAATTTCTTGTTCCTTTCCACTTGGCCCCGTAGCTTGTAGCTCGTCATATAAATTCGAATTAACGTCGAACAAAACGGCAGGAAACCTGGTTTACATTTATTGAACGTCAGGCGGTTTAACATGAGGGAGGCAAAAAATCAAGCAAATATGTCTACCACTGCGTTGATGTAAATATGCAAATCAACCAATCGTTAGTGGACAGTTTTACACACGCACGGTTGTAGGGTTATTATTCGCTTAAATTTATAAAATGCTCTCCCGGTGACACAAATAGCTATTTATGATCGTACCGCATCGATAGCATCTTGTTTGCCTCGTAGTTTAACGATTGTTGTAGACTAAAGCTACACTATCCGTCCTGCCAATTGCTAGCGATAAACAGCGCTTTTGACACCTTTTGAGCGGGTGAAGGGGTGAAACCCGCAAAATAAAATGCATCGTATAGTTTATGGACGGTAAATTAAGTTTGATTGCATTGTTTGAGGGAAGTACTCGTTTTTTGTAGAATGATGGTAAAAGCTCTGGCGTGTAAAAGCATTTAAAATGTTAATCGAGAGGAAGAGTCACCTCGAATTGTGGTAGGATTATTTCCAGCGACTCGTTTTGAAGTGCAGCACAGTTCGTTTGCTTAACGGTTAAACCTGCTCGTCCTGCTGATATGTATGCTGGTATGTAAATTTGCATCATCATCATCATCATCGCTCTGTATTGTGTGGTCAGTGTACGAACATGGTTCTCACTTTAATCTCGATGCTGCTGAACACTTGTTACTAAGAAAGATGCACTACACCTCAGGCCCGCCCCGACTGAAGCATCCTTGTTCGAGTGGGGTAATAGTAGCCATGTTTCATGACAGAAGCTCTCGCTCTTTTTCGCTAAAGTTCACCTAGCGTCCTACGAGCATGAAGCTGGTGCACTACACTTTGCAAAGAGTAAGGGGATATAGCAGAGGTCGCAGGACGCATCCTCTCTATGTAGCGTGCAAGCATGATTTATGTTAACGCGCGCTCTTCTCATCAAACACGGGCGGTGCGGAATGGGCAACCGGTGTACCGATTGCACCGGTGAACTTGAACCGATCAAAGCCAGACGGAAAGAGCGTCGTACCTTTCGATAACACGTAACATGGCTACCAGTAAGCTCCAGAGAGGGGTATTGTAATATAGGAAGGGTGGGAGTGCGGGAGACAGGCTCCGGTAGCCAGCGCTAATGCTATGATTTATGGCGCTTACGTTTTTGATAGTTAGGATCGTGGGCCCCACACACTGTGACGGTATGTCAGCCCATTCGCTCGAGTGAATGAGAAAGCTTCGTTCGGGAGAGAGATAGAGATAGAGAGAGATATGGCTCCTGCATTAGATAATATTGCAGATATATTAGGGCCCTGGCCTTTAACCAACGGGGCATGGCCATACACCGGCCAAAGATTGATGTTCGTTTTATGCTCCACATAGCGCAGCAATCTACCTGCAGTTGCTTCTGCTTCGGGAGGTGCTCCTAGGTCAAGATTTCAACGATGATGGACGCCTTTTTAAGCGGTAGAGCGGTGAAGGAAAAAGAAAAACAGAGGAGCATTACACATGCTCATGTGTAAGCGGTGAAAGAAATGTAAATTTTATGCAAGTGTGTGGAAGCAGACACATGGAAACGAGGCTGCCATCGCTCGACTGTGATTTACATCTTGCGTTTTGCTATTCTATTAAAAAAATCGTATCTCTTGCTTTCGACATCTCCCAGCAATGAAAGTGGCCTTGATTTGGCAGTTGTAGCAGGTTGTTGTGAAACAAAATTTCCATTTTTTAAATATAAACCGAGAAGTGAATTATTTCATTTTAAATCTCCTTTTCATACTCTGCAGTTGAACAGTCTCTTTTAATGACTTTCAGGTCACAAACGATTGCAACTCCATCGAGCATGTGTTGTAAATGCAAAAGAATTCTTCTCCAAGTCTACGCGGATCCTTTCCTGATGAAATCCTTTCCTTTGGTCGTTCGGGACGTCTGCTTATTCTAGTCAGCGTGCCAGCCAGAAGTGAAGGACACTTTCTACGAGTGTCGAGCTTTCCTGCGCTCGATAAGCGTCTGAGACGCCGGGTCCAGTGTCCGCTGTGGAAATGGTGCACACACAAGTGCCCAGACATGGTGGAAAATGGCCGGGCGGGAATGGATGGAGCATGTCCATAAAATCACGAGCATAAACTCGACTGTGATGGTTGTTGTTTTGTTGGTGTTGGCAGCTTGGGTTTTCTATATTTTTCTTCTCGTTGTTGCTGTTTATCCCGTCCCTTTTGATTGCACTGCTGGCTCGTTTGGTGCTGTCTGGAACAAAGCTGCAGGGTAACCCCGCAATGGCCGCAATAAGACTCTAGTAATAAGCACAAATCCTGCTCGGGGACAAAGGCGACGGCTAAAGATGACACTGGCAGCATGCGACAGTGGTGTGCACGCTGCACAGTTTCAACGCGAAGATAGAGCCGAGCCCGCCACACCATGCCCTGCGGTGTTGTATGGTTTTGTCCCTTGAAGCTCGCGTAAAGTTTGGCTCCGTAATGCAGCGACAGTCCGAGCGTTCCTGATGAGCACAGGACGACCGAGCACAGGACGACGCTTAATTGAACATTCCACCATTCACTGTCACTGAAGACGAGAGAGAGCGAGAGCGAGTGAGAGAAACCCCCCGAATTGGCAAAGATGTGCGGTTTTGCAGACGTTGTTTACCGCAAAACTGCACCGAGTGGATCCTCTTTAGCGTCCAGCTAAACCACCTCTTCGCCAGAGCAACCACCAAGCCATGATCACGAGCATAACAATAATAAAATAAATTACATGATCAAACACATCCACCTGCAGCGAACGGATTGCTGGTCGGTACCACGACGACGGCACGGACGCAAACGTCTTCGTCGGAGAAAAGAAACTTGAGAATAGCGTCTGCCGTGTGCCTACTTTTCCTCCCGGGCGCTGTCCCCTCTAGCCGTAGCGCGCGGAAACGACAGTCGGGCGCAATGTGGTTCCTCTCTTTTGCTGTGCTTTGTGTGCACAGGAGGTCGGTGATGAGATTCGCGCAGTGATTCGTACGGTCGCAGGCAGGTTTTGTTGGGTTGGTTAATGTTCCTCAAGAATGACCCCGGTGCGGGTTCTGTCGTAAAAAAACAGCGCATTCTTAAAGACAAGCGACAAGCGGTCACCTTATGAAGCAAATTTGAGGAAAGCTATATTATTCACAACACTCCCTTGGCGACCCGGCATTGCATCTCTTTGCAAGGTCGAAAGTTCGAATCTTTCAAAGGATGCGAGCGGCAAAAGGTCCTCTCAAAGACATCGCGTTCGGGCTGAAAATAAACTACCAGGGGTCAGTAATTACGTAACGAGCAGTCGTTCTTTGGAAGGAGCAAAAACATGCTACGACAGAACTTTAAAAGAAATCAAGCGTTTGTGGCTTAACCTGCTGTTGTAGGTCGAGTGAATTCGCGGTGTGCATTTGGCAAATGTAAAGAGCGATGATGATCCTCTACCTCATTAAAGACAGTGTAGGTAATGGTGAAAAATGTCGCTTAATTGTTGCTTTTGTGGATTTTCTGGATAGCGCTGATTTTAATCATTCAGCTAATCAGCATTTCAGCCAATTTATGGAAAGGTAAATGATCTTAAATGATCAGTTGATTGCATCCCGAAAACTATATAATAATTAAAATGCACCCCGAAAAGAAGTTGGCGAACATTTGAGGTCAGAACAAAGAACATCGTTTTGTGAGGATTTTGAGGAAAGAAGGATAGAATTATTTCACAGAAGAAGAAGTTTGCTTTCTGCTTGATTACTTGATATTACTTTGCTAATGTATTGAATGTTGATTCTGTATTTATATTATGGAAAGGTTTTATCCCAGAAAAATTGTAATGCACATTAATTGTGCCTGCAATTTCAATTAGTTTCGTCGATTCTTCGTATTTCTTCCTCCGATCGATGAATCTTTCAGAGCCCATTCAACAATTCCTTTACGATGTGCTGGGGGAAAATGATCATTTTTCTGGTCTGCTTACTTGGCGGAGTATAATTGCGATTTCGCTTCGGGAGGCGTATCTCATTTTTCCAATTTTCTATTACTATCGCTTGGCCATATTTCTCTCATTGCACCTTCTGCCCGCCCGTGGTCCGCCTTTTTTGTGCCGTGGCTTCGGTGAGGATGGCTTCAGATAGAGTTTTTTACCTTTTTGCTCTGGCTGTTGTATTGTTGTTGGTGTGCGCTTAATATTCTGGCCCATAAAGAGGACAGTCTGCGAGCGATGGAGACGATGGTGCGTTTGAAGGATTTAGCGCTCCTGTCGGTCGTACTGATCGCGACCATTCGTCGGTCGATTATATCGTTACATCCAGCCCGGATGGCAATACAAGGGCTGGGTTTGCTAGCGAGGAGAGGTGGTCCGGTAAGGTTGTATTATTAGTATGAACGACATCGCTTTACGGTTGTTAAGAACGAACTTTATGGTGAAAGGCTTCGAATCGCGGGTCTCCACCCAGTCCAGTCCCAACCCTCCTCTTTTTGGAATTGATTCCCGTTTAATGCGGCATGGCGTAGCGCGAGATGGGAAATTTAGCAGAGCCAAAGTCATAAAGAATCGATTAGTGTGCCGGTTCGGTGGGATGGGGCGCGCTCATCGAACGAACCTCCAAAGAAGGTAATAGGGGGGGAAAGCCCTATAATATCGTCGAGCCCCTGCAGCCGGCCACCGTTGCACCGTTGGCTGAGATTGATTTAAGTTCGGTTCCGATATCTTACGATCGTCATATTAATCGCTCCCATGGACCTTTCGTGTTCGATCCCTTATCGGAGGGGGCTTGGCGACACGGCGGTGGAAGAACTACGTCTTCTAATCCCGCATCGGTCGTTAAGTGCAACCACATTGGCACATGGAGGAAAATTGCACAAATCATGTGTGCAAGGCATCATAACTGGGAAAAGAACCCCCCATAAAACAGCGATCTGCTTGACCATATCGGTTCGATTGCAACGAGAAATAAGGTGTCATAAAGTTGTACAGCATCAGACTGCGGACAGCACGGGGCTCGCTGGACGCTTTCGCTATTATTTGATTTATCACTACCACTTGCTCCAGTTGGTTATTAAATAAAGCTGTTACACCGATTGCTACGCATCGGAATTTGTTTACAAGCGTACCATAATACAATCAAAATGGCCCGGAATTATGCTTTACGGTCCTTGGAGATGCTATCCACACTGGCTTAGAGAGAGAGAAATTTTATTATTGCAAAGTTTTCAAACTGTAGTCATAAATGCTCCACTTAAGAACGGATTTTTTGCACTGTGAGAGTGCACAAGAAATGCATGGGTCCGTTTAAGCATCGTTAAAACTTTTGCAACGTTATCAGATCACTGGACACACAGGGGATTTGCTGCGCAGCGCATGCTATTCGATTTCCTAGGATGCAAATTTAGAGCGATGAAGTTTTACGATTACAATTTAAAGCAGTAAAATTAAGCCCTGCCATGGCGGTTTTGTGCGGTGCAGTGGAAGAAATGCAACCAGTGAAGCACAACAAATCTTCTTGCTTTCGAATTCTAACGCAAGAGGGAAGAAAATGGACTCGGTCGGTTTCGTTTGCACCGGCAGCAATGGGCCGGTCTCCCGTATCCGGTGTGTCTTCCGAGCGCGTGTTGAGTCATATTATTTTCTCTCGCGAAGGCGAACAAATTTATAGCCGGTAATTATTGGGTAACAGGGAACAAACTTCTAGCCGCAAAACGGGGGCGCGAGGAAACGCTTCCATCAAGGCAAGCGAGGGCATTTGAATGTGAAATAGCGCTGGTAAACGGAATCTCCCCCCGCTCAGCAAAACTATTTGTCGTTATGCAGTGCTGAAGAAAGATTGGAAGACAACGACGGATGCTTTCCGATCCTTCTAGGCGGAAAGTGTGCAATTTTCTCTAGTGTTTGTCGTGGATGTGATGCACCTTTGGGCAAATGTGATGCGTGAAGGTGGTTGCTGTATCATCGATGCCTTTCAAATGCTAAGTATTTATTATAACGTTACCACAAACAGTAAATTTTAATGCAATATTTCATATTATTCATCTTCATACTAGAATCGTCGATTTGTTCAGTTTTGAAATCAGATGGCATTAAAAGAATGAAACACGAAACTGCGGAATTTTCATAATCCTGCCCTACGGTACGCACACCGCACGTTGCACACATGCGTTTGATCCCTTTTTTGTATGCATATTTACATTACAAAACCATAATTAACGAGCAAATCACACAATCAAAACCTGTCCGAATATCGCGCAAGGATCATGTCGAGACTGCTTACCCTTTTTGCCTGTCTTTGCCTGTCTCTGCCTCTGCTTCCACACCACATGCAAATGGTCTCTCGCCCCGTTTGCCCGACGTCTTGGATCAGGGCCGGTTTGGAACGAATCAGTTATCATTGGCATTGGCTGGGATTTTTTTTGTTTGTTTGCCCCCTGTACGGAAGATGACAATGTTGCGCAAGCCAGTGTGTGAAGCGAGGAGTAGCGAAAGGAAGGTGCCGAAAAGGGGTGGCCTTCCTCCCGAAAAGACCGGTTTTTTCGGGGGTTTGGACATGGTTGGAAGTTTGGGGTGGATTTTAAAACGACATAAAACGCAGCAAAAGAATCGAAGCCGAATGCCGTGATGTGGTGGAGCGGGTCGGTTAAATACATTTGCATATGACCCCGCAGGGGTGAATCTTTATTTTCCAGTGAGACAGGCACCAGACAGTTTGATGGAGTGGAAAATATTCGTGTGTGTGTGTGTGCACACGGTTAAAGTGAATAAAAGTAAAGCGAAGGGGAAAAAATTAGCTGGTACAATTTTTGGGCGAGACAAGCCCACGAGATGCCCTGCTGAGTGTGTTCGCGTGTGAGGCAAAGAATTCTGCGATTGAAAATGTTCTTTTTGTTTGGAAGCGCAGTTGTAAGGGTTAGAAGGGAAGAATTCAGTGTATTCAATTGCAACGTCAGCAGAAAGTTGAAGATAAATTACCGCCTGACGGATGGATTAGCGCATCAAACAGTGCTCGGTAGCTTACTTATACTCGGTGCGAATACATTGTTGAGCCGTGGATTTTCTTTACAATTGAGCACAAACAAATTTGGCCACATGCCGCTTGAAGAAAGCGCATTTCAGTGTTATATGTAGATGCAAAGATTTGTTTTATATTTTTATCCTCAATAGACCATTGGGTTAACCAATCTTCAAGATTCGCAAGAACGATTACGACGCAACCCATTGCGTGAGCGGGGACGGGCCAGCCTTCTTGTCGGTGTACCGTTGGTCAATATTTATAGACAATTAGAAACAATAGAGTGTGGCAGAAGAAGAGAAAAGCCTGGCGAAGGGGAAACATAAACACACCGTCCGTCCGCTGGATGTTGTCATTGTGCACGGCACTGCCCGAAATGGTGCAACCGTTCTCCATCTAATGGTGGACATCTTTACGGTTCATTGCACAGGGAACGATCTTTGCGGAGTTTACGTAGGAAGGAACCTGGCGGTGGCAAGAAGGCAAGGTAAAAGACAGCCCATTGCACTAACTGCACCGCCCATCGGCTGTTGCTTGGGTGGCATCCTGTGCAGAAAGAAAGGGAGGAGAAAAAAAAATAGATCCGTGACTTTGTCGGGGCGGATCGGAAACGTGCCGTGTCATGTCCGGTTGTCGTTTCTGTCGCTGCAACCGCGACGGCCGTTGGTGGTGGTGTCCGCTGTGTGCCGCGGACTCGCCGGTACAAGATGTATCGAACGGCGGCCGGGTGAGCTCGTTTTGAAATCTGGCAAAGACGCAAAGTGTGTATAGTGGAAGGAGAAAAAAAAGCGAACTGCATCTCGGGGACACTTTCATTCCTGCTTATGCTCGGGGAGAGGATCAAACGGGGACAGCATTGAGTTAAAGCACAGGCCGACCATCAGATTGCAACCACAGTCACTGCAATAGACGGATTAGGGCCATTAGGGGGTAGCAATGGGGGTGGAAGAGGACAAGGGCTTTCGTGCTCGCCGGATTTATGGACTATAAATAATAAGCAAATTTATGTCATCACCATCTAGGGCGATTAAAATAACCTCGCGCCCGAGAGCAGCACTTATTCGCTGCCAGCACAAGCCGTCCCTGTCCCTTGGTGTACGATCGATAGTTCCGCGATTGAATCGGCCCATCAAAATTGAATCGGTTCTTTCTTTTACTCTAGTTTGCAACCGAAACCCCCTCGATCCGAGGGGAAATGAACGAAAAAAGTTGCAGCTTCTGCAATATGAAATTAAATAAATTAACACGAAAGGGAACGTCGTTGTTGGGTGGTGGTGGTGTGTGAGTGCAGGTGGTTGAGTGGGTGCGTCATTTCACCGTTGAGTGACCAAGAGAGCATCATTTGTAAGCCATGACATATCCCTCGGTGTCGTCTATTGCGCCTTGTACGGTGTGGCTTTAATTGATCCCATCTGTTACACGGGTGCTTAGGCGCTACCGGGATGGCAAGGGCGTAGCAAGGCCATAATTAGCTAGGTAGTTAAGTCTTTCTTTTTATCGCCAGGGTAGCATTTGCTTCACAGCAAAGAGGAATATTTTCATTTCGCTGTTTACCAATACGGTATCGATCTTTTGTACACCAGCTCTTCGATTTCCAAAGTCGAAACTAAATTTAATTTAGCATAGAAAGTGTTTGTTCATAATCAATTTGTGTTTTCAACTCTTTTACTCTCCTCTATCTTTATGTGTACTGCGTCTGTTGAGACACAGAGAGAACAAATACATTATCCTGGTCCATCAGCTGGTGCTACTGTGCAACCGCAGGATGATTAATAAACCTCCCCCGAGTAGAACTTTGTCTTCATCATTCTTGACAGCAAAGGAAGAAGCACAAAAAAAAGAAACAAAAGCTCGAATCCTAACAGCTGGAAAGTTCCAGAAACCAACAAGGAGAACATAATCTTTCTCCTCGTTGCTCTCCAGAATTGTCTTTACTCGCGCTTAGCTTTCGGCTAGCTTGGATCGATTCTGTTTTCTTATTCAGCTCGTGCAATTTCTCAAAATAAGGAAAACTTTTCGCACTCCTGTTTCAGATCATGCGTCTGTGCAGTTTCACTTGTATTTCAAATGCTCGTTAGGAGGCAAAAACAGTTAACACTACTTCGCGCGGTGGATGCTGGAAATCGGCGAGATACAGTGTTTGTGGCAATGAATCATCTTGGGCAGTGTTTTGTATGGAAGCTGTCGTCATTATTTTCCCACTTTTCATTGGAACTCAAAACAAACGCGTTGTGTATCGTTTCGCTGGTTGGTAGAAAAAATAAATGGAATGTATTATGATTGTGAGGGCATTCTTCGAATTACTAACCGGGTTTTTACAACTACTTACATTAATCCTTAGCGCAACATGCTGTATTTCTATACCGTTGTTTAGAACAAGATAAAAATGTAACATTTACATCCTTGTGGCATCACACGGAAGGGACAAAATGAATGTGTAAAGGATGGGCAATCTGCTATGGGCAATTAAATTTCCCTTTTTTTTCTAAAGGTAATTCAATTGCTTCACTCGCGGAGATGATACGCGGCTTTATTTATACCGAGCATCACACTTGTCGCGTTCACATCCTCCGAACACTGGCATGCAAGCGTAAGGTGTGCGCTCACATCTAAAACAAACGATGTGCAAACCACCCTCCACTTCACACCCGACCACAGCATCTGTCCCGGACGTGGGCACGTTATAGTTTTATGAGGCAGTTTTCCATTAAATTTATGTTCAATTTGTATTTACAGTTTAGCCGAGTAGGGTGTGCTGCAGGGAGAGCAGTAGTGGCGCTTCTGATTTTGCTGCTGCTGGAGAGAGGTGCATGGGTGATGAGATGGAAAGGAAGGTGTGAACGGTGGAACCAATCGTTAAACTGTCACAAATCGACATTATCCTTTTTCACCCATCTGAGCCCATTTCTACCACATTCCAAAATGGTTTTAGTGGTTGGGAAATAGATATGCGCACGCAAGGGGAGCGGGGAAGGAGAACATGTGCTTTTGCCCCTTGGATACTGTTGTTTTTTCGGACCTTGAAGGATAAAGCGGTAAAAAGTATTGCCTAACCGTACAGGCAAAAATGTGCAAACGTCAGCGATATATGTGCATCTGGCTGTACCAAACCGGCAATTCATATTGGTTTTAGGCGTGGAAATTCTAGACAGAAAGCGATGAGTGTGGACACATCTTCATTCCATGAAAACCCGTAAGCGTTTGTTCACTTTTGCACTGGAACTAGGGAAGCAAAGAGGAAAAAGGGTCATAAATTTTCCTTGAATGCTGCCTTTTTATGGCATCTGTAAACGGTGTTTGGTAGTTCTGGCGTCGTTTGCGGGTGACCATTACTGTTTTTAAAGGATGTGAAAAATTACACGTAGCGGGTCTGTTCATGTTTAAAGCAACCTTTCGCGTTAGATTGAAAATATTAAAGTCATTTCAAATAAAACTAAAACAAACTCAGCTCTCAAAAAGCACGACGGGCTTTATCGTGCGAGTGTGTTACTGATTCAATATTATTCACTTTGTCACAACTGTTCACTCTGTTCAACGACGGTTTCTGGCAGGGTGTGGATTGAAATTAAATTAATTCTATCTTTGCATGCTTCGCTTAGAACCAACCTTCCTTCAATAGCGTCTTCGTCAGTCGCATTTTCATTCTCAGTAGTTCCTTTAACGTTCATGCCCTCCTCTCACCGTTGGTTGGCCCTGTCAGCCGTATATTAACGGCAGCAGCAGAGTGTGTGCATATTAACGCGGAGCGTAACCGAGACCTCCGCTCACCCTGCTAGACGCAACGAGCGTAGTCTCCCGCACGAAGCAAAATGACTCCGACGTTTATGGGAATTTGATGTGACATTTTGTGCGACCTGATCCGACCAAATGGCACGCTCCTATCTATCGTCTCGCAGCAGCAGCAGCAGCATGAAAGCAAGATGGAACGCACCGGCTTGTGGCTGGCTGGTGCCATGGGTTGCGCCCAGGTTCAAGTGCATCGTTCGGTGCGGTTGGGAATTAGTGGGACATTATTGCTCTCGAGCAGGTTTCGTTGTGTTTGTCGACGCCTACCAAAGCCCAACCAGGAAGGAAGAGATACAGAGAGCGAGAGCGAGAGAGAGAAAGAAGCGATAATGGTGCGAAATGCAACGGTGGCGTATTTGAGTGTGATATAAAGTAGACGTGTTTCGTGGAGTGCAGCTTAAAGTGGACATATCTCCCCACATTTGTCGTCTTCGTTCGTTCGTTGTCACCGTGTGTTGCGAGATGCATTTATTGATGCCATCTTTACGACCCGATCGCCGCCTCCACGCAGATAGGAAATCGTGTGGTATGCACGCAAATGGCACCCTCCACCGCCTCGGGTAAGGCGATTTTTATTGCCACCGATCACAACCACGGTCCGAAAAGTGTCGTCCTTTAATGGATATCAGATTGGGTCAGGTTCAGGAAGAACCACATAGTGCGTGTGTAATGCAGCACCGGAGGGTTTGTCAGTCAGACGACGTTGCAAAGTGAAATTAGTATGCCAAAGCACTGGTCTCCGGGAGAGGGGCTTGACCGGCAAAACCTCCACCGACTGGAGATTGAATATGCAAGTCTTCCCTCGAAAAGGAAACATCAAGTTGGGCGTGGGGATTAAGTGTATGCATTAAATTTACGATTTCACCTGCAATCGCATCTGGCACTGTGCATTTCAAGCTGCAACTGCAACTTTGTTGCAACGATGGGGGAGATTCCGTGGCTTAAAGACAATAATTTGACGTCTCCAAATTCGTTGCTTTTCGAGGTGTTGGAGAAGCGTTTGTGTACAAAAAAGCCATTCACAGCGTATCACCCGTCGGCGTATTTCCTGGAACTTCGCCCAGGCCATGTCTACGGCTGATGTTTCAATCTGCACAGACAGACGGAAATTAATATTCAACAGCCATACAGCCAAACGCAAACATACAAGTCGGTCCCGACCCGTTCTGCGATTTCTTGGGGGAGTGTGTCCTGCTTTTGCGCGATGGCGCTACGCTTTTGTTTAATCGTGGGAACTAGGATCTGCATATCCCGATGGGTGTTGTTTGTGTTTGTCGGGGGACGGTGAAATGTCGTCCAAGATTAGCTGCGGCGCACAGAAGACCACCAGATCCCGGGATATCTGTTTTGCTGGCACTGCGCAAACCGCAGCGACGCCACGCGACACACGACGCTCTGCGTTCGTGCACACGCGGAGTCGAATGCGTGGCATCTTCCAGCGGGTTGGTGTAGTTTTGTGATTGACGGAAGCTAATTTTATGTGCATGTTAAGCCCTAAATGCGACGGCTCAGACACGAACGGTTTTGACCCCCTCCTCCCCTCCTGCTCCCTTTTTTGCCGCAGGCACCACGCGGACGACCACCGTACTCGCAGATCCGAACCTTGGTTTGCGCCAATTTTGACGTTAAATGTACACAGGCACGCACGACGCCGTACACGAGCCCTACAGCGTGCGGAGCAACGCATTGTCGTGATTTGCATCTGCTGTATGGTGGACCCTTTCGCTGGTTCAAGTTTTGCTCTGGTCCCGCGGAACCATGGCCCTTCTTAAGGTCCGGTTCTGTTGAATGTCAGTTATGCCTTAAGGTCTATTCTCGTGAGGGGACGTTCGTTAAGCCTGCCCCCGGCGCTAGACTGCTGGCTTACAGGGTCGCGTTTTGACGCCAAGCTGGATCGGAGAATGTCTCCCAGCCTTCGAAGGTCATTAGCATGTATTTACCATTTCGTTTTTCTGCTGCCCGAGTGGACACAATTTGCACCGTTTGGGAGCCCTCTGTGCTTGGCTGGTGGAGCGAGTTTTGATGGACGTTAGAATGGGTCTGCTGGAGTTGGTGAAGACGTTGGCGGTAGGTGTTTCCGGATTTGGGACACAAAAGTTGTACGACATATGCAAAAAAGATGTCATTCTCGAATATCTATGCGCGTGAAGAAGAGCGTAAAAGAGAAAGAAAGAGAGAAAAGCGAGAGAGATAAAAAGAGAGAGAAAGAGAGTGCGTGACAGAAAGATGATTGTGAGCACATTTGAAAACCTTGAATATGAATAATGTTGATGGTTAAATGTCACTCTACTCTCATTCCGAGTTGGATATTGAACATGACATGACGGCTAGTTGAAACGTACCCAAGTAATGATACACACTACAGAATGCAGAATACAGAATGTGATGGAACAAGGAAACTAGAGATGAGTCAAATTACAGAAATGATCATTATCGTTCCTCGGAGTCGGAGAAAATCCAATCTTTGGCGAAAAGGCGAGCATTGGGACGAGCGCTTCAACATTACACCAGCAACGAAGATGGCGGCAATTGTCGTTGTTGCATGGTGGTCATAAAAGAAGTGCTCCGTCAGCGCCATAATCAGAACAGGAACAGGGCAGATCAGCTTTCATGCCGGCGTTCCTTCCGTCCAGTGTTTTGTACGTCGATTGATGGTACCGCGATGAAAAGCGTTCGATAGAAACAAAGCGCGTTGTGGTAGAGTGGAAAGTCGAGAAGCAGTGCGGTCGTTTTTTTCCGCCCTTTTCCTGCAGGATGCAGTTTCCGATCTTCCGTTGCAGCAAAAGCCGTTTGCGCGCTTACAATTGCCTGCCTCAGGTAGCACAGTTAGTGCATCGGCAAAGCATCGCTAAATCATCTCCACCGCAACGGAACAAACGCTGACGGCTGATTACCCCTTTCGTTATGAAGAGCAACCTCCTCTTCCTCCTCATAGAGAGGGGCGACACGGGCTTGAACGCGTGCCTGAGGGTTGAGGGAACCTGGTCCCTCTGTCTCTTTCGTGGTGCTCTCGCGGTGCAGTGATTTCCGGTAGGCGTTGATTTATTTTCTCATGGCCAATTTGTTTATCGCGTTAGAAGTGATTATGCTGATGCTGCACACGGCCATGGTCGGCGTTTCGTAGTGTGGCGCGGTGTTATATGCTGATGTGTCTGTCCCCGTTGGTTGGTAGCCGCTAGATTATCCCGAGCGCTCGGGTGCGTAGAAAAAACAAGCAAGTAAGACCGGATGAGACTCGGGCGTAGGGCAAATGAAAGGCGTATGCTACAACAAAAAATGGCTTCGCTAACTCATGCTGCTTCATAATGTTATCGTGGACAGGTTTTAAAGGAAATATCTGCAACGCTAGGGAAGCGATGGGCAGCTTATGAGAAAGGTAATGAGATTATCCCAGTGCTCATCTCATAGATATATGAGGCTACACTTGTCCTATCCTTGGCTACGAGTCTTCGAAGAGATCTTAATGAGAAATGAGTCTATGAGCAGCGTTTAGATTACTCGATGAAAGTTGCCTGATGATAGCGGTGTTTAGATACAGTTAGCAAAGTAGTGCACTTCGTTTCCATTTGCAGGTAAATGGATCGTTAGTGGAGTAGAGGAATAACAAGCTCCGCGGTCGTAAGAACAATTAATGTTACTGGAACATTGCAATCCTTTTGCAATATAATCTAGGTTAAGTTGAACTCTACTCTAAACCTAACTTTGATACCAAGATGGATGAGATACTATAGTTTGGGGAAATCCGAGTCTTTTGAAAAATCTCCATTGAAAAAAAAATCGAGTTATTTACATAAAACATAAGCATAAAACGCACATCCAAACCACATAAATCTCTCACAACAGTGTTGCCCGCGAAACAGTTTCAACACACATCTCAAAATCTAGAAAAAAATTTCGACCATCCTCCTTGGTACATGTGACGTACGCTGCTGGGGCTGTGTGTCTAGCGGCGCCGAAACCATTTCTTAATATTGCCAACAAATTCGTCGCTCGGACCAGATTAATCCCTCCAAATGTTGTGCGCAGACTGTGGCCCGATGCTCCCTTTTCCCCCGCTCCTGTATTTCCGTTCACAAAACGGAGGCTTTTTCACTGGAGAACAACGGCAGCGTGTTGGGTTTTAATATTTGTGTTGCGGAGATTTTGTGTGCCTCTTAGTTTAACGGTTTCCACACAGTGTTGGGAGACAGCGCAACGCTCTGCCAACCCCACAAAAGTCAACCCGAATTATGTGCGTGGACCTTGAAAAGTATCAAATTTCGGTGTTTCTTCATTTCGAAGCGAATGTGATTCGCACTGGACGGATCCGCGGGACGCTTGTGACGCTCGTAGCATAGGGAGAACTACTACTTTGTGAGCATTGCGTGTACAGGGAATGGAGCGACAGAGTAACGATCCCTGACAACCCAAGGCATCATGACAATGATAAAACGTTGGAGACGACGGAAAAGGGAAGGTTTCGGGGGGATCAAAATGCCCGAAACGATCACTACTGTCTGTTGCGTACGTTTGCTTAATGTATCAGTTGCGCATTTTTGCCATCCAAGGTTTTTGGGTTTTATTGCCTGCCCTTTCAGGTTGTAAAAGGTTTCGATAAGTTTCTTTATGTGTGTGTAAAAAACCAGCTTGAGTGAAATGCTTTTGGCGCCGAGCCCCTCTTGTGACAGCTTTGAATAAAATGAATGAATGTGGTGTTCCCGTCGATTAAAAAAATGTGTCTGGAAAGGTCGTAAGGATACTGCTCTTTTTTGTGTATGTTTGATCGCTTCTTATGCTAATGTGACTAAGAAAAGTGCTGCCGACGAACGCGACGCGCTTGTGTCAATATTTTAATTGAAGTTTCTTCTTTGTCTCGCTCCTCATCTCGGGGTTCCGGTGGTCACATTTGTGCCAGATCGATAGGGTGCTCCCTCCATCGAGCGGAGTGGTAATGTGTTACATTCTTTCAAATGTCACGACGAACATAAATAAAGACCTCAGTTTCAACTGGGCCCATCAAACACCCCATGGCTACCACCATTTGGACCGCGGGACATTAGGGTTTTTTTTTGCTTCGCTTTAGCTTGAACGGGTTGTTCTATGCATACAATAATGTATCCGTCTGAGAGTGCTAAACGGCAGGCACTGGAGGTACACTTCTTCTCAGCTCTCCCGCGTCTAGCACAATCCTGACACATCACAACAATCACGCGGCAATGCGAATTACGCTGGCGATGGCTAGCAGGGATATAGAAGACATGAAAGAGAGAGAGAGAGAGGGAAGAAACGAATCACGCCGCTTCATGCTCATGCACACATCATAAACATTAGCGCTCGTGAACATACAACTGAAAGGGATTTTGTGTGCTTCGGTCCGTCAGTTGCTGTTATTATTTTCTTATGCTCCCGTACAGCCAGACAGCGAGAAAATACACAAATTGCGCCGTATTGATGGAAGTGCCAGCCGGCCGCTGCGCTGCGTTCCGCTTCCGTGTAAGGACATAAATTAGGATTTGCGCGCACACTCGTGATGATGACGATGCGTTGATAGTAGCAGCAAGCGGGAATCGGTTTTGAGCTCACGGTCCCTCTTTGAGTTTGCCATTTGCCACATACACACACACACACACACATACACGTGAACGGTGGCGAGAAGCATTTTCTAAGATTTCCAAGATGCTCATCGTCATCTTCACGGTTACGGTCGGAAATGTCTTTGAATTGGAAGAGGTAGATAGGGGGGTTTCCTCTTTTTTACGCGCGGGTCATGGGGTAATGTAAGCAGTCATCAATTTCGCACAGAGCCACCATAGATTAAACGTAGCATCAATCTAACGAACAGGAGAGCAACAATGTTGGAGTTGAGGCTGTGTGCAATAGGGTTTGAAGGGTTTAGTTAGAAACGTTTTGAAGTATTATGAATATAAGTTTAGAGAGTCAAAGCTAGAATTGTGATCTGAATATATGATTCCCATAGGTTACCTTCAGCGTGTTAGAACGGGAGAAAGATCTCGGTAACGCTCTATCCTCCAATCTCTCCGTCAGGTCGTTAGTAAACGCCCAGGTTGCATCGTCACTATCTATTGCCCGCATGATGCATCGGTCATTTCTAACGGGAAGCGTTAATAGAATTTTACTGCTAAATCACCAGCACCAGCTAGTTCCCATCACCTGTCTCGGGGAAGATGGTACGATGTTGTTTCCGGGGCGAAAAACGAATCGATCTACTACGTAATTCGTCTTTTTCTCTCTCATGCTTTGCCCCAGTGTCGATAGGGAATACAAACGATCATAATTGGATCTTGATCTGCAAAGACACCGTGCAGAGGGGCCTCAACGGTTGTATCCGGCGGCTGGGAAACGCCGCCGAGATGAGTCTGGAGTGCCAAAACAGGGGGCAGCTGTTGTTGAAGATTTAGAGGAAAAGCGTAGCGTGGCTATAATTGCTACGGAAGTGTGACAGAATCAGGACGGGGTTGGAGGATGACGAGCAGAAATACTTCTTCATCCAGCCGTGTGTGTGCAGATCGCTAGCATAGATTCTGAACTAGATGTTGTCCGTGCGAGAGGGATTATCCGAGACGTCCACATTCAACCTGCAGTTGCACCAACCGTCATCCCCCGCTGCTTTATGAGATACACAAATTATCGCGCGAGCTCGTAGTTTGCCGATGCTCGAGGAAACGCGGGTAGTGAAGGCTGGCGTTGATTGAAGACGTTACTGCCAGTGCTCGAACTAGACGCTAGCTAGTGGGCATCTAGCGGCGAGCATCGTTAGACGAGCGAAAGATGACGAGCGTGTCCCGTGCACACGCGGTAAGTACACCTTGCCCGTATCTGCCAGCGCACGAGCAGACAGAAAGAGGCCGCCCAGCAGTTGGGCAGACAGACGGGGTCGCGTGAGGAAGACCGAGAGAGGGTGTAAATGCATCAAGATCGCTGTTAATTTACGCCAAAGCGGTGTGTTTGGCTCCTTTTATTTTTACTCGTCTCTGTGTATGCTCGTGTGTCGGACGCGCTGTGGCCATTTATTGCGCCCCAGTACCGAAACCGTCCTGGGACGGACGAACACCTTGCGGTACTTGTTTGCGCACAGTCTGGCTGGCTGGTGCAGCGTATGCAGCGATTTTAAAAATATAGGATAGGAAGAACATCAACAAAAACAGTCATCCGACGCGAAGGCGCACGTACGAGTAGTTCCTCGTTCGACCCCGAACCGGCACTTTGACCACACTGATACGCCCGGATATGTCAGTGTCGAGAACACGTTTCGGTCGGGTGCAGCTCTGCACCACGCACGGCAAGGGATAGGTGAACGATGTGGCTGGGATGTGCTTTCGCGGATCAATTATATTGATTTGGTTCGGGATGGTTTACATGCGTCAGGAAGGCATCCGGTCGCTGTCCGTAGGAGCTTGGTTTCAGGTTTGGGGGAAAAGAGAGTTTAGTGGAAAATGGTTCGTGACATGATTGCAACCGATGCAGGATGAGTTGTCATATTAGTACCGTGACAAGGGAGTAGATGATTGGACGCCACACTGAGCGTCTTAACTACTTGATGCTCTAATGACCTCATTACAGAGTGGCGGGACGCCCAGTCGGACTGGAAGTTATTCGTTTTCAGTCACAATCATCGAAATGGTTTGTTTTAACAACTTTTCTAAAGAGAAGCCATCCATTGGCTAAGATTTTAAAGACTGTTTATTGTGACAGCAGCAAGATAAACACTAATCCACTGGAATATCCGTTCGACGTGAAGAATGCATCAATGTTTGGATGCGCGGTCCCCCTGTTTGTGTTGCACCGGTCCTTGTACTCTACTCCCCTCATGTTTGCTGTGAGTGTGTCTTTTGCTCTGCGAGTCCGATGCATCGACACGCACAATTGCATCGAAGCCGCGTAATCTCACACCACACCACCAGGCAGGGAGAGGGAAACAAACCGTTGCGATCAATCCAAATAGGATTACGTTAATTGATTTAATGGCATCATGCACTGTAGCCATACTGCACCGAAACACCTCGGTAGAGTGGATTTGCATTAATGCTCTGTTATTTTGAACGCGGGGGGAAGCAGCGAACACTTACAGCGGTTGGGAAAGTGGTTCCATACAATGTTGCTGAGTGTAAAATATCGACAACGAACCACAGGAATGTTGAATATCTCATTACGGGGAGGGAGAAACGCTCCCTGAGGGCAAAATATCAGCTCAGCGACTCGGAACTCCAGCCCATAGTTCACTGAACGTCGTGCGCGAGGAAACATTGTAACAGTGGGTCGAAGATCCGGAACCCACAGCATCTTCATTATCGATCGTTGCTCGCTCTCTTCTAATTACAAGATAACTCGATCACCCGCGAGGCCGGGAGGTACCGACGAACGCACTCTCAAGGCATGCAGCGCCATAACGTTCAATCGACCGCAGGCAGTGGCTGTAAATTTTGTCGTTCGCCTCAAATACGCCTAGGCAGCGGGACTCCATTGCGCGACAACGGCCACCTCTCTTCTTTTTTCTTCACCCCGCGCCGAACGAACTTAATAGCGACATGTGTGTGTGTGTGTTTGTTTTTGTCTGTGTTTGCATCTAGTTTTCAGAGAGCAGAGACTCACACGAGCGAGTCTTTTGGCTACGAGCGGGTGTGCCGTATAAAAGTGGGGTTGGCATAAAGAATGCCCATGTCGCGCGTTCCCGCCAAACCGCCACCGAGACGCCGATGTCGTGAAGTTCCTATTAAGGTGATAAATTAACCGTCCGACGCGGTTCTAATTAGAAAGATTTAGTAGATAGTATGCGCACGCGGCACCGAGACTCCATCGGAAGTTGGAATCCTCTGGGTGGCTCGGTGGCTGGCTTGGCACGGGTTGGCAAAACGGAACGACATTTCGTCGACAAGCATGTCGACAACGGGTGGCGGCAAAAACGCGGCCCAGCCACACGACATTGCCGTTGGCTCTGGTGCATAAGTGTGTCCGGTTTTTGTGCGGTTGTGTATCGTGTTTTTTTGCATGTTTTGTGCATCTCGTTTACGTTCCGTTTCACAAATTATCCTTGCTGGAGAGGGCAGCATAAAAAATGTTGTGCTCACGAACAGGGAAGCTGACAAGCGTAATACGGAGGCCAAAATAGAGAGCGCGCTAGTCGAGGAAAGACCAGCATGAGGTCTTACTTTTTGTTCACAGCTTAGCGCGAACTTTGCGGATCATTCGGCAATGACACTTCTTAGGGTGCTGGCAGGGTGCTGTCGTCATTGAGGCCTTTTGCTAGTACATTTTTGTGGCTCTCGACGAATGTTGTTTAGTAGTCTGTGGCTGTTGCTTGAGATCACATCTTTTTAGCGAGACAAATAAATAAGCAGAGTTTCTCAAAAAAAAGCGTTCGTTTGGAACATATTTTCCCACTTAAGGGCCCTTGGTTTGCTACAACTGCAACGAATTAAACGATCTGAACGCTAAAAGACGTTGTTTTGCTCATCTACTTGCTTACTGCATTCTCAGCAAGCAACATTCTCAGGGTCAGTGGAAACGCAAAAAGCAAAAACCACACAACTCTAACGCGCACCAAGCTCTGCCCCAGATGCGAACGCCAGCTGGCTGTGGGTTCTCTTCCGTTCTTCCGCCACACAAAAGTTAGACGGCAGAAACTTCAATCCAACGAGAGTGCTGGAACACAAAATCGTCCCCCGTCTCGTATCGTGCTGCGGCAGCAAAGGGTCGTCTTTCGCGATGGTTTCTGTCTCTTGCTGCTGCTGCCGTTGCAACAATGTATGTGCACAAACAGCGAGCGGTCGGAAGGGGATGCGATCGATTTCATCGGTTGCCCACTGGCGGGTCGTTTTACCAGTGCCATGTTGTCTCTAACATTAATTATGCTGGCTATCGCGTGTTAATTTGCGCGTTTGTTTGTTTCTGCCTGGCGGCGGCGGCGTCTTCAGCCGAGCATGGTTTGTGTCACCCTGCGAAGGAGACGGAGAAGCAGCATCTCGTCGTGTACGCTGGCCGGTGTATTGGGAGATCGGTATTGCCGCTTTATGTACTGTCCATCGATTTCTGAATACAATGTTCGTTCGATTGGATTTCGCGATAGCATGCTTTTTTGTAGTTAGTTTGTAATCGATGAAGGTGATGAAGGAAATCAAAACCGCCCTGTATGTTGTATCCATGGAGCAACTGTTCAAACTCTTCTCCGGTTGCGGATGAAAGAACGCTTAATTTTTCTCATAGACCGATGGTTCTAAATCAACGAATAACGAGGTGTTACATTTACGATTTCAACCAGCTTATTTAATTGTCGGATATAGAGTTATGCTTCACAGCTTATCCGAAGTTGCAAAGTCGAGATAGGAAAACCATTAGTTCGTTCCTGCGCCGTCGCCATCGTCGTCGGATTTGCAGTGAAATAAATGTTAACGCCAATGCTTGTTGCCTTCGTGTCGGTTGCGTCTGATAATTCGTAATGGAGGTGAAAACACTTAAGATACGATCTAAAAGTGCAGTTTAAAATAAAAATAAGCTTTTTTCCACGACGCTCACCCAATGCATTGCGCTCGGCTTGCAGTCGAGTTTCTCACACGTGCTCACAATGCAGCCCACAGTAGAAGCAACCGCACGGGTAGTCGAGTGACAAGTGCACCCAGAGGTGGACAGAGTCATCGCTAGCCGGGCAGGAAAGAAACCTGTTCAATTATCAACCCATGCAGCCAGGCTTTCGTCTCCGTCCGTTTCGCACACCGCCGATCAATGCTGCTGAGTCGGCGGACTACATTCCCGAACGACGACTCCACACAGCACTCCAAGGGAAACCCTGGAACGTTCATCCCTTATTCCCCTCCCGAGGCAAGAACCCTTTTTGTGTACGGTGATGGTAAAGTCGCTTTGAAAGCAGTCGAAAGAATGCATCTGACGAATGGTGCTGCATCTAAAGCAATACGAGGACACACAGAGGCAGAGTCTGCCGCGAATCGAAATGCAATTCGTCCCGTGTCGCTGTGTGTGCGCACAGTTTGATCGATGGTTACGTGTCGCTGTTCGATGGGCAAGGGATGGAAGGGGGAAGCAGTTGCAGTTTTCCGACTTTCCACGCCCGAGAGCCGGATGAGACAGTGTGGCGATTGTGTCGTTCTGGGTTTCCATGGACTCGGCGTCCAAGGAAGTACGGAGAACCAGCAAAGAACAGTCGAATCAACCTGTCGATGGTGGTGCTGGGCTGGTTGGTGGTGCACACTGTTTCATTCTTTTCGTTTTGGTTCGCTCACATTAACTACCGGCACCTGCACGACAGCATAGCGGAGCATAGTTGACAAATGCAACGCGAGCGGACACAGGAATGTAGTCGAGCGCATAAGGCTGGGGGAGCGCCCTTTCCCTATTACATCCCGTGTTCGCTTAAGGTACGTCCCCTTAGCTTCGTTGTGATAACTTAATTTATGAAATAGCTTTTTCCTTAGCCGGATGACGGGAAGGTATGCAATGGGTGGCTATGGTCTGACCATTTCCAAGCGAAGCTCAGTTTATGAAAAAAAGACGAGGGCACCTTGTATGGGAAGGAGGAGGCTGTTGGCCGTCGGTAGAATGGAATAGCTTACTCACTTTGTTGATGATCTTTTTTCGCACGGCTAGAGAATCGAATGGGAAAAGGAAAGAGAAAATGCATTAAGCTTTGGCAGAATCTTCAGCAGCAATAGCGTAATGCAGCGGAAAAAGGCAACGAATGGCGTATTTTAGTAAACGACGAACTTATCAACTCTGTTTGCTTTTCAATGATGTGGTCTTGCTGTCTTGTAAATGCATTTTCTCTTTGCATTAAAATGTCTGCAGTTTGTTCAATCAACTAATAAGCAATTTTCCACCTCCATTGTCTCGTTTTAGGCGGCCTGGGAAGGTCCGATTCCCATCAAAGCGGAACCACTGGACATTCCACTGAAGAAACCAAAGCTTATGAACGATGCTGGATCGATGTATCACAGTAGCAGCGGCAGTAGTAGTAGTGTTGGCAGCAGTCGGACACAGCACTATGCCGCCCAACAGCAGCAGCAGTTGCTGGTGCATCCACAGTCCCACCTGCTGCACCATCACCAGCAGTCACAGCAGCAGACGAGTGCAGCCTTCCGGCCCTGGACCGCCCAGCAAAAGGCGCAAAAGTACGCGCAGCAACAGCAGCAGGCGCTGCTGCTACAGCAGATCGCACCGTACGCGAACGGCACAGGCACCACGATCGTGAACGGCACGATCCGACCGACCTCGCCCGGTGGCAGCATTCTGGCGCTCAGCCAAGAGCCGCCGCTGCTCCAGAACCCGGAGAACGTGGTACCGATGTCGGAAACGGACAAGTTCGAGCGTTCGTACCAGCCGAACGTAGCGCTAGTGCCACGCAAAACGATCCTGTGCGGGAAGGAGCCGCCTGCGGTCTCGGTGACCGCTGTTCGCGAGCGGCGCGAGTACGATGGCAACAAGGATCGTTCCGTGATCAAGTGTGAGGTGGTGCAGATCAAGCAGGAAAGCCCCGCCACGCCGCCAGCGATAGCTGCCGGCGGTGGTGCATCCGTCGATGGATCGATGCGGTCCGTGATCAAGTGTGACGTGCAGATCAAACAGGAACGTTCCGGGACGCCCGCGTCGGCAGGCTCGGGACACTTGGATCATGGTGGACGAGGAGGCCGAGAAGATAACAGTCGCTCACCGGGTCCACCGTCCTCGGCACACATTCCCGTATCGCCTCCACCACCGGCAGGAGCGATCGCGATCAGTACGATCATTGCCAAGCAGCAGCAGCAACAACACCACCACCAGCAAGTGTCATCGATGGCAACGTACGGAAATAGCAACAGCAACAGCCCCGTTCCGATCGCGCTGGATGCGCAGCATTCCGGGTCGTCCGGGTCGAACGAGATCACCTCGTCGACGTCACCACTGCCACCACCGCCATCATCGATCGTGGTGAACATGAACGGTGGAGGGGACGGCGTGGCGCGCGCACGGGAGCAGACGGGAGACAAGCCAAAGCTAGTGCTAATAAAAGAACCGATCATCAGTCCACCGCTGAGCACACGGACGCCCACGGGTCGGCATTCTCCACACGGCCATATGCTGCAACAGCAGCAAGGCGGTGGTTCCGGCCATCATTCGCAGCCAGTGTCCCCGCCGCCACCGTCGCACCACAGCGAGCACCATCAGCCGATGTATCTGCACCACCATCAGGTACTACAGCAGCAGCAGCAGCAGCAGCAACAGCAGCAGCAGCACTTCCGATCTCATCATCCCGGCACGACGACCGCCGACACGATCATCCACCGGAACGGGCATCCGGTGGTGGGCAACTCGGAGTTTGAGCTGTCCACCGACACGGACGACGACAGCCAGACCGGCGAACCGGACAGCAGCAACGTCCCCACGACGATGGAGCTGATCGGCGAGGTGCTGAAGGAGGTGGAAACGGAAACGAAGCAGCAGATACTGAACATCTTCAAGGTGCTGCTGCAGGAGAGCCGCGTCGAGCACCACCGGCTGCAGATGGAGATCCGCGCGAAGGAGGACCAGCTGATGGAGGTGCAGCGGCACAACATGGAGATCCAGCGTCAAACGGACCACTTGCAGCAGCAAAACCATCAGCTGCAGCTCGAGCTTGATCGTGCTTTGCTGAAGATTGAAGCGTTGCGCGAGCATCAACACCAGCAGTCGCAGCTCCATCATCATCAGCAGCAGCACCACCACCAGCAGCAGCATCACATCATGGTGCGGGAAACGCTAGGCGGGGTGGGTGAGTCCAGTACCTCCTCTACTCCGCCATCGCCCCTGTCGCTCGTCAGCAACGGTAGCAACAGCAACCACAGCCATCAGCTGATCGAGCGGCGGAACAGTTTCCCGGAAAAGTCGGAAATCATCATGAAGCCGCTGAAGAAGCTGCTCCGGCGCAGCCCGGACGATGCAACGACGGTGCTAATGTTGGCATCGCCACCGCCCCAACCCACGGGCAGCCTGCCGCCGGCGCTTCCAGCCTGTCTGTCAATTACGGCTACCACCGTGTCGGTGGCCCCGAAAGCGTCCTCCACCCAGTCGGACCCGGAAGCGGGGCGCGAAGCTAGTCGACGGCAGCCTTCTGTCTCTCCGTCGCCGACGCTGAGAGCGGGCGAATCGTCGCCGCCGCCTGCTGCTTTACAGCAGCCGCCGCAACCACCGCCACCACCACCACCAACAAGTGCCACCATTGTACCTGCATCACCGACAACGATAACGGCCGTCAGTGCCGTGAATGGCGGCTCGTCCACGGCTTCATGCATCACCCAACCGTCGTCGTCCGCCCTAGAGAACGGTCCCTCGCCATCACCGATCGTTGTCGTTATTCCGGTGAGCAGCAGTGGTGGCTCTTTGCCAAAAGATGCTAGCGGCGGTTGTTCTCCACGACCGCCGTCGCGGGCTGGCTCACCGCGGTGTGACGGCAAAGGGCGACGCACTCCGGCGGAAGGCAACGATAGTGGTGACGATCAGGATGAGGATGAACCGATGGAAGAATCAGTTGTTGCTACGGACTCTTCCAGGACTGTGGAGGTGTCATCGGACGCTGCACCAGAGGGAACGGCCAAAGTGTCAGCGATCAGTGCAGCGAAGGGCAGCGCAATTGGGACAAGTACACCTTCGGGTGGTGCCAGCAATCAGGAGAACGATTCGCCGAACCGGTCCAATCGAGGCAGCTCCGGCGGTGGCACTCCCAAAAGCAGCTGTGACAACTGATAGTTGGTGATCCGTTGGCGCTGAACCAGGGGATGCCGCGGCAGCGGCGACGGCGGATCGGTACAGCGCTAAGCAGCGAAACAGCGTAACCTAAAGTGTAGAGCGTGTCATTATCACCTTAAAAATATTATTTATCTTTGGTTACCAAGTCCGGTTGGCGGTGGAAGACATGAGGGGGATGCACACGCAGCTGATGTGGTCCCCGTTTGCTATCGGAACCGCGCACCAAGTGAAGCATTTTCGTACGATCCATTCTCTCCAAACGTTTGTTTCGAGTTTTGTCCAAGCCAAAATCAAAGTTTGTGTATACTTGGTATTCGTTTCGTTCCCACCTAAATTATTTATACGGTACGATTATTAAATAGAGGGGCAAGAGAAGGTAGGCCCAGCCCTTACGACGACTACGTGAACCTATCTTGCGCGCAAACCAAACGTTCATCCGCACAAACTGGAAAGCTGGTTAGGAAAGGCGTATCTGGGAAAGGATAGTTGATCGCTATGCACGAACAACGAACAGTCTTACTGAGCAGCGTGATCGATAGTAATTGCCAATGGTCACTTGAAAGAAGAAAAAGAGGGAACAAATGGAAAAGCATCGTCACATGACATGCCGCAAGCAAGATTAGACAGGCATACTTTTTCCCCCTTCTCTGCTATTTTCTATGCTGTCCGGTAATAGCGATTAGGTCGGCAGCGCGCGCAGTACAGTAGTTTTAATAATTTCTTTGAATTAACCACTAAGTGGTTTTAAATATGGTAGATTGTAGTGTCGAAAAACAAACCGAAACGACGCGGCAGTAAGATGTGTGCTGTAAGAAGCGACGGTGTGTAACTCGTAAGTTGCTGTAAGAATTCGCCAAGTACCGGAGACAAAAAAAACTAGTTGCTATCAAGCTAGGCGGAATAGAACAACCCCGTGCAAGCGCAAAACGATATAGAAAACGTAGCAAACAAAAGAAGAAAAAATAACGAACAACGTGCTGGCAATGCACACACAGTGTAAAACAGTAAGTAACCCTCTTTACGATAAAAGTCAGTCGATAACTACTATATTAAAACCAACAAGCACATAAGCAAATGGAGAGGAAGAAAACAAAGAAACACACGCTAAACTAAAAAAACAGCGCAACATAGTGAAGAGATAAAGCGTAAGCATGGAACCATCTTAAACTTAAGTTTCAACTGTTTTTAAAACAAGCGTTTCAACAAGTTAAACCCTGACGAAAAAGCGTTTAAACAACCACAAATAAGTAGTACCAGGCGTGAATGCGAGCCGCACGTCCTCGGTTCGTCGAAGTAGAGGTTGTAGCAGGTTTTGTAGGTCCCGTGCGCCACGGACGAACGCGTGCAGAGTCATCCCATTGTAAATAGAGCTGTCCCACTAGAACATTTAAGCAAACAAACCCATGAATATGCACCCTTGAATGCACACTCACGTCCACGATTATGCGAATGTAGAGAGCAACATTTCATTCTACTTCCAATGTAAAGCTGTTTGTTTTTGTTTTTACATATAATTCCTTTTTGTAAATTCTCTTGCCTCCTTTTGATTGCCTTTCTTGTGCCTTCTTGTCTTGGAGGGCTTAGAAGGACGAGTATTCTAAAGGAACTAGTGCCAGTTATTGTAATCGATTCAAGCAGAACCTTTCACTCGATGAGAAATTCCTCTGGCAGCGCGTTGTCAGTGCGTACGATATTTATTTCGTTTATTTTGGCCTCGTACTACATTAAATTATAACTTTCGTTCTCAAAATTTATGCTCCTGTCTCTTACCCCCTCTCCGTTGCGGAGTACTCCTCACACAGTACTAAAATTCACCTGGTGGCGGGGAAGCATGTTGCAAAGCGACACTACTCCTCCGATCATTAGTGCTTATCTGTACGGCTTTCCTTTCGATGGGGCATCTCCATCGATCCTTTGCATGGTAACCTTCACACACACACCTGTATCTTTACCTTTATTTATTACAAGCAGTTCTGACATCAATGGTGTATGTATTTCCGCTTTTTATTTACTTTAATCTGCTTAAAGCATCCATCCTTTGGTTAAACTAAGTTTGATAGGGAAGGAGAGTGGGTGCGTTCAAAACCAAGTTTTTCGATCCAAAAAAAAAAAGCATACTCATACAAAAAGAAAAAAATTGTATGCTTGTTTCTGTACACTGCTTATGCTTCCTTCTATTCTATTTTTTGTTTTTTCCTGTCGATCGGTCGATCGGTGTGAGAGTTGGGATAAAATTCCTTCTAGCTTAAAGCTTTCTTTCCTTTCCCTCCTATCCAGCGCGCATACCCCGCTGGATAAAAGAATCGAGTCGAAACATAGGCGTACACAATATTACTGTCGATCTTAAGTGTAATTTTGTATAAAGAGAAAAAAGCGTAACTTTAAATAACGATAAGGTCCGTTAAGAAACAAACCATGCTACTAGAGTTAGAGTGTGTAACTGATTACAAGTAAAAAGGACAAATCATCCAAAACAAAACAGACGGAAAGGAGCCATGTGTCCTTCTTGCGCGCTTGTGTGCTGAATTGGTGTATTGAGAAAGAAAAAAAAGTAAGAACACAAGAGTAAAACAACAAGTTGGTCCTCGTTAAGGTGCAAACAACGAAAGTGGACCGAATTAACGACTACCACCACTACCATCTAGTGTTGTGCACTAATGTTCTGCCGCAATGTTCTCATTGATTAAACGTACTTTTATACGCTCGCATCGCAATAATCTCTGCGTTTATGTGTGTGTGTGTCGAACACCAGATTCCGGGTTCGTAGTTCGCAATCCCATTTCGAGTAACTGCCAGTTTGAAAAGCAACAAGTTTAAAATTTAGTCAAAACGAAAGCAAAAGCATAACGAGACGAAACGAAACTGTCACAACAACCGCGTCACGGCGAACCCCTTTTCGTTTTATTTTCAACTGTAATAAATGAAACAAAATGTAAGCTTCTCAAGCTTTCCCGCTAGTGAAACTATTATGTGGTGTAATGTTTCTTTCTTTTTCGCCTCCCCTTTTCCTGTCGATAACACATATTGAGCCCGGTCCGGTTAGTTTGTTCGGTTTTGGTGACTGTAATTGTGAATTAACATGCGCAAACTGATAGACTATAGACGAACTTAAGCAACCCAAACGCGAAACTGTTTGCCTTATGCATGGTGGTCGGAAAAATGTTCAAGTAATTGGTAAGGATCGAGATCGCCCCAAATCCTCCGTTTGCCGGATGGTGACAGCAACAATTTTGCATGGATTCCGTTTCGTTTTCGTGTTTTGCTGTGCGGTTTTATTTCGCTACGTGTTCTGTACTGGCATCCTTCGCAATATGTAATTGTGTGCATGTGTGTGAGTGTATGTACTTGAGAAAAACGCACATCCAGCAAAATGGTGGTTTCATGTTATACGATAGAGCTGCTCTCGCTGCTACTCTGCTGTCTATTGGTTCAGAGGGGCAGCGTGGACCTGACTGCTAAGCTCTTGGGGACGGCACAGGACAGGAAGAAGACTAAAAGCAATTTAGTAACTTAAGCAAGCGGAATCGCGCTCACGCAACATGAAAGGGAAGGAAACAGGGGGACAGCAAATTCATACGCATAATGCATCTCCGTGTATCTTCTCGCTGGTAGTGCACCCTAGCACGACACGTGACACAATATACCGAACATGAAAGCACACACACACACACACACATACATACAAAACAACGGAAACACTTACAAAAACACTAACGCGTAATGAGAAAAGTGGCGGTGCAAAAAAGGGGGTAACTAAATACATATAACAAATACAATAAATAAATAAATAAATATATAGATATATATACATGTACGATTCACTATCGTCAAGATTCACTTTCTAGACTCCTGATTGCGAAACGAAGTACAAATTAGAATGTATGCTTTAAAAACAAACTCATAGGAAAATGAAGAAAAAATCTTTCACTACTCAGTGCACACAGATAAGCTACTATATGACAAGAAATACAGGAGTGCGCTAGGCACCACCAAGCAAGCCAAACCTGGTGCAGCAGCCCTGCCTGCCGGACCGTCATCCTTTCTGCAATGCGATGCTTGCGACCGCAGACGGGCCAAAAAAAAATCACACACACATACAGTTTACAACCATTATGGGTATTTTTGCCTCCCAATATTGATGCTTTTTCCTCTCCTCCTGCGTTGTTATACCGTTTTGTGCGTGCAGCGTGCGAAAACTTTTCATGTGGTTTGCTTCATGTGCCAAATTTGAGTTTACATGTAACTCGATAAAGATAACTTGTTGATGCTTCTGTTCCATTATCGAAAGCTTCAATGTTTTTTTTTCTGGCACGATTTATTTCGAATGCCTGCTTCTCTGTACAGAGATGCGATACGTTGTACGAAAAAAAATTAAAGCAATGTTCGATATACAGCAACAAAACCCAATTCTTCTTTTTGTTTTAGAAACATATTTACTCGATGGGCAAACGAACAATAGACCGATAAACAAAGAGAATCAAAATGATACATGTATAGAAAAAAAGCAACAAGATAACATCAAATACATAAAAGAAAACTGCACCGTTAAGAAACCTTAGCCATACTATTTTTCTACACTTAAATATTGTAAGAAAATGAAAAACAAACAAATGAACGAGTTTTACCGTACCGCGGTGGTAACTGGCGATAGTAAAAGTGAACAAAAACATGAGAAAACATAAATAGCAACGGTTTATTGAACGTACACGAATTTAATAGTAAAATGCATAATATGCGTTAGTGAAAACCAGGCTTAATATATAGAGAACTCCCAATGCAGAAAAAAAACAGTAGAAATAACACATACAAACAAATTTGTTCACAAGTCAGTCTCATTTCCCAGTCCGATTACATTTCTCGTTTGTTTTGTTTTGATTCACTTACCGGTTTCTGATCTTACGCTCCATTTCTTGGTGCACCATCTAAAGCTTTTTTGAATTTCAAGATCTCTGAGTCTTGGCTTGGAATTCATCTGGAAGAAATCAGTAGAGAATCAATAATAATAGTAGTAGATCGTTCCTTTTTTACATGCGCCTGTGTGTTGCAGGCGCCGATCTTCGGCTTGCACAACGTAAGAAAACTTATAGCAAAATGAGACACATGTGTAAAAGTGGTTGAAAAAAAAAACGTATTTAAATAATAGCCAAAGTAGCATCTACGAGAGTTCTAAAGAAATAAAAAGGAGAAACAAAACACAAAACTCAAACATCCAACACACCATAGAACATTTTTAATAGTAAAAACATACACACACACACATAAAGCTACTACTCGGTGGTGGGATTAGGGCAGAAACACGCGCATGCATAAATACCATACAAAACAAAGGGAAGAAGAGAGACGCAAACGCATTAGACTATACATTTGAAGTAAAATTTACCATCCATAGTAAATATTCGATACACATTCATACAAAAAAAAAGCTCTCTTCGGGACAAGAAGGAAGGACATTATAAAACGCAAACGTTATACACAACCAAACATGTAGCAAAGCAGTAAGCAAAACGAATCAAACTTTAATCAAGTGAATCCATTTTACATTGCTAGTAATGTTGAAGCAACAATGTAGAAACCCTCGATCTAAAATGCGATCATAATTACACAAAAAAAGAAAGAAAAGAACTGCTGGAGGACGATGTGGAAAACAAAAGAAAAACAACTAAACCAATCTAAATCGGTAGCGCGTGTACAAAACAAAAGAGAGCAGAAGAAAAAAATACCCTAACGCGATACATAGAAGCGCGGCACACGATGTTGACTGAACTATGATAACCAAACAACAAAAAAGCTTAGTGGCGAACGTATCGTAACATACGAACAGAAGAAAACGTAGCAGATTGGTACAGCTTTCGGTTGATTTCGGTTGTAGTGCTGTGTGGAGTGTTTAATTTTCATTTGGCTGTGCTTTCGAAAGAAGGAACCTAAATTTTCGTACTATTTTTACAACCTGTAGCACACCAACTGCACACAGTCGAACACATGGATGATACTTGGAAGGCCTGGGGTGGCCGATTCCTTTGCTCCCATACTTTTCTGTAAGGTGGTTTGTAATTTTTGTTTTATTGCGACGAAATTCATTATATTAGCGATCGATCGGCGCCAGCGGTGGCGATGTTGATGATAAGCGAATTAGTTTTAACCGTGTAATTTATCTGTAAAAAGTAATCTAGCATCAGTTCGGTAAGGTTCATCACTATGTTCAAAACATAATAAGCTAAGCGTGTGTAAGCTACAGTGCTGTTGTGTTTTTGGTTCTCTTGGAGTTGTACATTTTATGTTTATACATTGGTTGGATCCGGCTTTCGATCGGTGAGGGCGGTGAGAAGTGATCCGAAGGTTAGCAGTGATTCAGTGAGTGTAATGATTAAGACAGTCGGAATAGAAGAAAAAAAAACCCGTTGCATCCTTGTCGCGTTGCAAGTTGCTTAAGCTTGTTCTGTTCGGTTTTGATGCCACACAGTAAAGAACGTCGTCGCCAACACACAGCAACAGGTATAGCAAAAGCGCGGCACATGGAAAGCAGTGCACAAACTGTGGCCGCAACTGTTGGGGAGGGATTATTTATTATTAAACAAAAATGATTTTGTGTATAGATTTGCCATTTACATGTTATTTAGTAGCTACGGTTAATACTATAGAACTGAAAGAAGAAAAAAAAAACAAACTGACGAAGAAAAACAACCGAAGGAAAACTGCTGCTACGTAAGTTTGAAGTGCAAGTAAAAGGGGAAAATAAAAAAAATAGCGACACGAGTCATTTGACAACTTTGGCAAGGTCTGAAAGTGAGAGTAAGGCTGATGGATGGAGACGGAACATGGAAAATGCTGTTCCCAACCAAACATACCGAACAGTTGAGAAAATAGACAAAGAAATGGGAACGTCATTCCATACTCTCACTGCAAAAAAAAAGATCGTACAATGTTACGCGAATGCAAAACAACTGCAAAAAACACATTCAAACGCAAATAAAGCATAAATAGGAAAAAACAAACACTCACACAAATAAATGTAGAGCGAAACTCCCATAGACGAATCAAGATATAAAAACAAACAGAAACAAAATCGAAAAAAAAACACAGAAAAAAGATGCTTACATACCCAGCGACACACGTGTTACCCTCTGTAGTTTGTGAAAAAAGCGAAAGGATAATGGAGTAAATGAACAAAAAAAAATCAAATTATCTTGACCGGTTGAACAAAGTAGTGATCGATGCAGCGGCACCTCCACATACACATACGCGTGCGCACACGTTTCATCTTCTAACACAATCTAAGATAGCTAAATGTTTCAAGCATTACAACTTTACCTTAGTAAACCAAATCATACCAAGTGCATGTGAAGGCGTATAAACGTTTATATAGAAGAATACAAACGAATGTAAAAAGGATGGTTTAAGAAGGTGCAACATAAGTAGCTTTACTCACTCTCACTGTCCCATACACGCGGTGTGTGTGTGTACGCGAGTGTGTGTATGTGTGTGTGCGCGCGCAAAAACTGGAAAAACAATTCACAAATAAAACACACACACGAAAACGAAAACAGAAAAAACACCTGTGCAAAAGTTATAATAGATAAAAAAGGATGTAGGAAAGGACTGGATTGGAGAATATATAACAACACAATATAGCTGCAAGCAATAGAAAAGGAAAGCAGAGGACTGTCAGGACGATACATATTACAGCAAATGCATTCGCAAAACATTTAACCAAGTGCGGTAGAAGATAGCGCTGGGAATGCAAACAATGGTGCATAAGCATCGTGTATGCACCAGCGGAGGAAAAAAAAAACAGACAAGATGAGTAAAGAAAAAGATTAAAGAGGATAGGGGCGGAATGGGCGAGCAGCAGCTTACAAACACAATACCGACTAAACGAAACGGTGGAAAGAGAAGGGGAAATGAAAATGAAACAAATTTACTGAAATTATTCTAGATACTGAAAGTAATTTAAAACCAGAGAAATAAAATTATAAAATAATTCAAAACAACCTTTCGGACGTTCTTTTTTTTACTCGTTGTATCTTATATAACAGTATCTGCCATGTCTGCTATCTGCTAGCAATCTCTTTTATCCAGCTCATTATCATCTACGTGCATGTCTGCAATTCGTCCAAGAAGCAGCGCACTTCAAAGGACATCTTCAACTCGTTGAGAGGCTGCGTCCCTTCGTCGTTTGTCTATCATTCGCTTTCAAACAAAATCAGTACATAGGGGAGCGCGAAAATCCACTGACACTGCAACAACCGCTTTTTATCCATTGAAGGTACTCTCTGCACTATGTTTTCCTTTTCTTTTTTGTTCTACCCTCCTCTATTGCTTTATCAACTTTTCGCCATTTTAAAAGTGCGCTCCAAGGAGGAGGGAGACATATTGTTCTGTGAAAAGTCCTTCCAAACTGCAGCCTTGCCGATGATTGGGGTAGCGTTTGCACGATGATGATGATGATGGTTCCATCTAGGGACAGGTTGATCCATCCACCTACATGTCACAGTCGATTGAAGGCAACTCGAGGCTGCCAAGCTATATTCTACCAACCCCCGGCCCGCGATAGGAGTGTTGGTGAATAATTAAAAATCCATTTCCTTCGCCAGCCAACTGTTACAACCGGGGGAAGAGTGCGGGAGTCGTCGACACTGGCATGTTATCCGTTCCCTACAGATACATGGGTGGCCAGTGTGGTTAAGAGTGGCGTAGTGTGGTACCCCACTCGGTGTCTTTTCCAGGTGAAAGCAATTTTAAGTGCAAAGTCAATATTGTACCTTCATTTTTGCAAACGATTTCATTCTTGCCATCTTTGCTTGCTGGTAGGGATAGAACCATTAACGAAGCATGTCGGTACCGTGCTGATGTCGAGGGACGGATGTAGAAGGTATGGAAAGTCAGGTTTAAGATTGCATAAAGATTTATTGATCGGATTTTTCTGCAAAGTTCTTGCTTCACTTTCAATGTAATGGAATAGAAAACAAATTATTTGCATTCTTAAATAAAAAAAGAAATAAAAAGGATACGAGGATGAAAGTGAACGAACGTCATCGAATGCGTATCGCGGATTGCATACACAGCGGCGGTAAGTGCATGCGGATTGCCTTCACATAGGCGTAATGTTCGAATGCCGAGAATGTCGATTTTGAATGTCGACTTGAAATCAGCGTTTGAACTCAAACTTTTCGTTCTTTCTCTAACAACAAAAATGAACTAAATTCAATTGTACAATTATGAGCTAATGCAGCATTTCCACGCTTTATTGTGCATCATCGTTGGCAATACATTGAGATTTACCAGTCTGCCTTATTGTACCAACTCTAATTCCCTCTCAACATTAAGCATACCAGCACAGTCGTTATTTCTATAAAATCTAGTAAGTAAATTCAGCAAATAAAAAAAATGGAGAAAGGCAATTCACCGAATCTGCTTCGCGCATACGCGCACATCTCCAGAGGTACGCTAAAAGCTTAATCCTACGCACTACTGCTGTGTGTGATTTTGTGTTTCTTTTGGTACTAGACAATACTTCCGCAGCCGTCCTGGAACTGGAGCCGAGTCAGGAGCAGCTTACTTTGTAGTTTCGTTGCCCAAATCATCGATCACTTCTTCGGACGAGATTCGGTGCGGTCCTGGACCTCGGACACGGTTGCTTACCTCCGCAAAGCTGCCCTTAATCTCATCCAGCGCTTTGCCGAGACCGAGCTTGATTTGGTTGAATTCCTGCGTTACCATCGAGAGTCGGCCCAGGAGGTAGTTCAGGTTGGAGTCCACTTCCGTCATACGGTTGGTAATGAGGGAGACCTGCAGTCGAAAGAAAAATGCACATTTTGAGAAACAGATCAGATTGCTCTGGCAAAACTTGATCTCACACTTACCTTGCCCTCCATACTGTCCATTGTGTTGAGTGTACCGTTGACATAGGTTTCCGTTTGCTCCTGGAGACGATCCAAGGCTTGCTTGCTGGACGAGATCTCCTGGTACATGATACCGATCTGACGCCACACCTGGCTGATCTCCGTCTCAATCTTTGAGCTGAGGTTCGTGAGGGCACCGTTGTGATTGTCCAGAATCGTAGCATCGATGGCATCGAAACGCTTCGAAATGGTCGTATTGAGACTGCCCGAGTTAGCCTTAACCACGTCACCAACCTCACGCATGATCTGCATTATACCGAAGTCCATGCCGCGCTTGGCATCCAGAATGTCCTCACCAGCCTTCAACAAGAACACCGACAAATGGGACATGGTTTCGTTCATGGAGTTAAACTGATCCTTGGCCGTGTTGTGGAACGCTTCCGCCGTGGTCAACTCTTCTGTCAGCGTCTTCAATATGTCGTCCACGGATGATTGCAGCACCTCGTTGTTCTCCTTGATGCGGGTGGCCGTCTTCGTGAAGCTCTTATCCGATGCGGTCAGCACCTCCAGACGCATATCGTTGATCGCTTCCAGGGTTTCGTTGACCAGGCCTTGGATGAACTGCTTGTCCGGCAGCGAAGATGCATCCTTGCTTAGCGAATTACTGCTCGAACTGTCCGATGCCATCGAGTTGCTCAAATCTTCCAGACGGCGCAGTACCTTGTCCTCAAACTCCACGTTTTGCGTTGCAATGACTGGACTGGTGAGGTAGAACTGAGACAGCTTCTCTTCCATCTTGGAGATGATCTCGTCCGCCGAGGAAAGCTTTGAGTTGACCAGTTTTTCCGTCTCCTTCAGCAATTGCCGATTGACATCCTGGGAAATGGAAAGACAAAGTAAACGATCATTTTTTGGAACAAGCGAACAAGATTATCGATGGTTTACCTCCGTGGCATCACGATCGCTCTTCAGCTCGGCCAACTCCCGTCGCAGCTCCCGTACGGTAGCTGCCACTTCGTCCAGCTTGCTTGCTACACTTTCATCGTCCTCGTCTCGTACCGATCCGTTTGGTTCCCGTGGAGCCATCTCCGTCAGTCCCTTTAGAATGCCTGCCAGAGACACGTCGACCTCCTTTTGCTGCTGGGCGAATGTAGCAATCTTGTCACCGTGCTGTAGCAGAGCGGTCTCAATCTCCCCAGTGCGTCCCTCCAAACGACTGATCATGCCCGGCAGCGGATCCAAAGCGCGCAGATTCTTCTGCACCGTGATCAAGCTCTTCTTAACCTGCTCGGCATGGGCTCGTTCACGTTGCTCGTGGCGCTCCAGCTTGTTGTCGAGCGTGTTGTAGGAGTGGACCAGCGACAGGATGGCATCTCGGATCTCTTGGTTACTGTGTGCGATGATCGTACGAGCATGTGAAATGTTACTCATTTTGTAGTAAACTTTCACACTGGTGTTAATGTTATTATTATCGTTCAAAATAAACACTATTGTTCAGAAACATTTGGCACTAATCCAACTAAGCTAATGCCAATTCAAACGTCGTGAACGGTAAACATCTGTTGTTGATCGATGGTTGGCTTTAAACAAGACATTACAAGTATTATTTATCCAATCGTATGTGAGTGATAACTCGACTTACGTTTTAAACGTACGGCGCAAATGTTTCCAAATATTTAAACTCAGCTCGATCGATAGACAACTAACGCGCCGTCCAAATGGAACGCTCCAAACTCCAAACGATCGCCTTCCTGTTTACGGCTGGCAACAAAGAGACATGCACCGGGCAAACCTTTCTCGCTCAATAAACATCACTCTACGCGAGACGTAAATCAGTGCAAAATGCAGTAAATATAGCAACCGGCCATCAGCGACCTCAAAAACCATCCCGAAAAGGTTCCGTCTCCGGTCGTAAACGGGCATGGTGCGCACCAGCGGCATTGTGTCTTCTTGCGGTACGCAATGCATCCCATGCACTGCGTAAAACCCCGTACGCTAGATACGCGTGAAAATAGGCAAAGCAAAAAACGCACTCAATCAAGGCGTGAAAGATGCATGTGCAAATGGAAAAAGGGCACCGCCGTTCTGGTTTCGCCAGATGCACCGACTCATCGCGCGTTTCCAGATGCAAGACGATCTCGTACGGCGCGCGCAAACCCATAACACCCAAACACGATCGCTCGGAAAATGTCTGCATCAGTCAGTGTACAGGCAGCAGTAACAGCAAGCCAACCATGGCGGTTCTGACGTTTTCGGGGTTAAGTTCCACCAATTATGATCAATTATGGTAACAAATGGCCGCTGTGCCGGCACTTTGGCTGCCTGCGCGGTATTCGTTATCGATTAACGCGTTCGGTCGGTCTGTTGCGTCGGCTGCGCGTCGTCCGCGAGGCCTGACTTTCTTTGGGCCGCGACCGCGAACAGAGAGGTTATTCTATCGTTCGGGTTCATTGCCATCCGATGATAGTGAAACCGAGAGTGAGCTGTGCGCGGTGGCTGGTGGGCCAGTTAACTGGTGGGGTCAACTACACGCCAAGACATTGAAATTGACCCTTCCCGCTCGGTCCGAAGGCTCTGAGACAGTGCGTTTGATTGTTTGAGCTGCCAGGGCCAAGAAGGAACCAGGTCATTAGCACGGGCTCGCTTAAGAAAGGGACTTCTTTTTGGCTGTTTTTTTTGGTTGTTCGAGCCAATACAAAAGGGTTCAGTGTAGCCAATTTTTTGGCACAAAAAAGACTCTTCGTAAAACGCAACATAAGGTCCATGTACTTACGTAACTTCGGTGGCAGGGTGGGCCGCACCAGCAGCGCGGTAGGACACGGTGCTTAGGGCCAGCAAGATCAGCCAGCAGAACTGAGTCGTCATCGTCATCGGGTGTACGGGATACTGACGGCAATGCTGCAAATGGAATGGACGAGGGAGAAGAACAATTTCATTTCCATTAAAGACTTTTACACCCGCTTAGCGTGTTTATCCATGGCGGATCGTGTGGGGAGATTGCATCGAGTGCTTAATGCATGTCATCTGGCACAAGTGTGAAGGACTTCGAGGACGTCGAAGCAGTACAGTGGAAGAAGAAAGAATCGAAGAAAGGAACCCAACATTGTTGAGGAAGCAAATGGAACGTATGTGGTGTTCGTTTAATTTCGTTTTCAACCGACAGACGATAGCGGAAAGGCGATCGAGACGATTTTGTCGTCCAATCAATAGTTTTACGATAACAGTCCGTTTTTAAAACAATGTAACTCTGCTTCTAGGAAGTCTACATGCTCTATTTATGCAATGAGTGGCGTCACCACAGCCCTAATGCCCGATGCCCGCTGATTAGCGTAGACGCCGCACGGACACAGAACATTCTTCGTTTCCTTGTTGATGTTTGCTGCTTCGAGCCGGATCGGGCCGCTCGAGAGCTTTGTTTGTAGTCGGCTTTTTAGCTTCAATGCGTATGATGATAAATTGGTTTTAAATTATTCAACATTTGCAATCGATGCCTCGGACGATTGCTTGCTGTTTCCCCACCGAGTGTCCCTATCAACCGATGAGCTACACTCGTGCCTGATTGATGGCTGTCGCGTAGTGTCTATCGCGTTTTATTAACGTTTTAATTTAATCGTGAAATATTGAACCCCATAGCGATCCTACTGGCAATGCAAAATCGCTCCCTTTCTCACAGTCAAGGTGTACATAAATCAGAACTTTATGAAAGAAAGTTCGCCATTCTGACCTTCTGAGGGATCTGGTTTTCGATGCTACCGGTCTCTATCGTCCTCTCCTCTCAAGCGTCGGTTTCTTGACTCACTCCATTTCAACTGATAATCGATGTGCGGTTTGTTTAACCTAATGTGCTTCGAACTTAGGCCGTGTACAAAGCCACACACGGACAGGGAAAAAACCCCAAAGAAAACACTTGATCTCATAAATAAATCCATTAACGACGGCAGGCACAAGCGTTTGGCGGCAAAAATTTGATTTCATCTCATAAACAATCTCAACAAGACTGTGAGTAAGAAGGGGCATATGGTGTCCGATCGTGGCTGAACAGCGCCCAGAATCGTTTCCATTGATAATTCGAAACGTTTCCCATTCTAATCACGCCAAGCTCTTGTGTGAGTTATGGTAGCTGGTTCGACGTAAATGTCTGTCTGTTTAGTTTTCTAATGGGATTACTTTTCTTTTTCTCTTCGGGATAAAACATGACCCCCTGCACAAGCTGAAAGACACTTGATCCTAGAGACACATATGCACACACAAGTGCTGACAGAGAATACAAGACCCGGATCGTATTTCTTCTGCATTGCATTGCCCACTTGGAAGGGAACGTTACCAGCAATGGTCGCTTCGGTTGGTCCATCACTTTAAAGCTAATTGATATTTGAATAATAAAAACCTTTAAACAAAGATCACTTCCTGTGGTGATCCTCCTTCGCTGTGTCTTTAGATGAGACTTCACACGCTTATACTAGATAAGGCTCTGATCACACTCTGATGCACACTCTGCCACTGCAGCACAACACCTCGAATCGATCAAGACACGTCTGGACCCCGAGCCCAAGAGGCGAGCGATCCGATCGTAACGGAAAACGGCAACTGAATGAACGAAGAATGTTGCCGGTTAGTGTGCGAGACTTACGCGTACGCATCGCGCAGTTCTTTGTGCCCGCGATCATCTCCCACGAGACGAGTTTACTCTGTCTTTCTCCCGCTCTTACACTTACATTTTCTCTGGCCAATGTTTGAGAATGTAGCGTTACATGCTGGGCGGAAATAGAGGGTGGCCATATGTTAGTATGGACAGAGACAGAGAGAGAGAGAGAGAGAGAGAGAGAGAGAGAGAGAGTATGTGTGTGTCCTCTTGTGTCCATTTGCTGTTTGATCTTTGGCTGACATGTGTGAGTCGGTATGAAACATGGGAGGAAGAAGGGCGAAGGATGGAAAGGATGCATCGATCTTCTCGTCATTCAGAGATCATTGCAACTGCATGTCCAGGGGCCGGAAACAATAGCAAGTTTTTAAATGTAAATGCAAATTTTCCACTCACCAGCCATTCAACAGATGATTGTTGGATTTGTTCTGGTGCTGATCGTTAATGCAAGTTTAATGCATTGCACTGCACTGTAACATGAGTTGCTTGTTGCTAGAACGTGACGGTATCAGCTTCTCACGATCGCGACCACTACTTGCAGGCTATTAATGAGCCCGTCCCAGCGCAGAAGGGCATGATTCGACGTCGTCGGGGGCAGATTTTACACCGCCGTTTGTGGTCCGACCCGACCCGCATAGACGAACGCAACGAGCTTTGTTTACTTGAAAACCCTCCCTCGACGATGGATTTTACGGCTTTTATATCCCTACACTGCACATCATGGGATGTGCATCTGTGTCCGAAGGAAAACACATGTGCACCTCTTGCTGGAATTAGTGAGAGACGAGGTGAAGAAAGATCGGGATTGAGACGCCTCAGAGTGGAAGATGTTAGCGGGTGTGATCCTTCCTTCTGTGTGTTGATGAAGAAGTAGCCAACACCACATTTGCTGTAATCGATTCTGGAGAATTGATCGTATCAGGGAGTGTGCTGGGGTGTAGGGGATGATGATGTTTATGTAGCCTTGTGTGGATGTGATGACCCTTTTCGGTGGTTTTATGCTTTTGCGATGGGCAATTGAAGATGCATCGTTAGAGTTTAGTTTAGTTTAGTTGGTGCGCCCTTAAGAATTACTAGATCGACTCAGTGTTCATTAGTTGTGCTGTAGATTTAACGGCAATACCACGTGGTCGTCCCACTGTACTTTTTTCTACTCATCATAATGCAGGAAACTTACCAATCAACTTAGTATTGGTTTTCTTTCTTTTTCCTCATGGGTCTGATATTCGTGCTGAATTGTTACTTAAACTGCATATTTTTTAAATCAATGGTTCATGGTTTTTTTTCCATTCCAATTGGTACGAAACGGTACAACTTCTCGATGGGATAGTATAGTTTCTCCGTCGCGCCAGCCAGCGTGGCCAGAAATACCAATTTATCTGTATTCCTACCGATATGCCTACCGATTCACAAATACAATTTTCAGATCAGTAGTTCAGAAAGGCCTCATTCGTGTGACCGCTATGAACCAAATCTAATCCATCTCTTGGAAATAAATAAAGCATGTAATTTATCGTGCCGATTAGCAGCCTCCCCCCCCCCACCGCTCAACACTTCCAAACATACCGAAAACTACCGACGAAATCTGAAACTCCTGCCAAAAACGACCGATAAAATTTGAATTCTCCTACAGAAAACTGCCAAAAAATCTGGCCGCACTGGCCGCGACTTCACAACACCGCGTTGACAGCCCGTTTGTTTACGTTCTTTTCGTTGGTCTCGTGCTCGCCCCGATGGTTGCGCTCGGCGGCGAATTTCCGTGACTTTGGCTGGTAAAAATGTTCCGAATGCTTAATTTGCGCAGTCTAGCACAAAGCAAGAACCGGCTGCTCGCTCACAAAAGTGGAATCGTGCGTGTGGACGCCACCAGCAGCGTAGTGTACTGCCCGTTCCGAAAAGTGTCCCATTTATGTAATCGGGAGCGAGTGCACAGTCTACTCATTGCACGAGGTACGTACCGTGCCCGCAAGGGAAGAGAAAGTGAAGAAATGTGTCGGTGGGGGCCAGTTTTGGTCTCGGTTTCCAGAAGAATCTACCTTCCCAAGGTGCAAAGGATTATTACATCATCGCCAGGAAAACATGTGCTTGCGCGATATTGCGTTTTTATTTTACGCCGCGCGAAAGCGTGCAATTTGACAGATGCACACTCCCCCCACCCCACCCAGATTCGGCGCCTTTCAACCGTCGGAATTCGTGATGGTAAACAAAGTGACCTCAAACCGGCATTTTTTTGGTCTTATCTCGCTTTCAGACAGCACAGCCGTGAACACAAAACGCGTCCACTCGACCACGCCGTCGGCAGAGATTGTATCGACGCTCGGTGGCAAGAAGGCGAAGCGTAGGCGCTCCAATGACAACAAATTTACCGAACTTCTTGCAGGTAAGCATCGTGTACAGCAACCAGATTCTGTTTTCTAAACAAAACATCTTTCCCCTTTTTAGTAAAAGATGGCGAAACCAAAGAAACGAAAGCAACGGTCCAGAAGCTCAAGTCGAAAAAGCTGGCCAACTTTATACACGGCCAGATAGCGATTGAAGCCTGCTCCAGCAGCACACCGTTGTCCGCTTACTCTACAAACAGCAACGAACTACCTCAAACGAGTAAGACAAGCGCCACTCCTAGCCTTCCCGCAGATATGTCCCATTGGAACTTTGAGGAAACGCCCGTCATTTACATTGGCGGCGAGATGAAGGAGACGGACATATCCCCAGACGTGCTTTCGGAGATCATCGAAAGCGTGCAGGTGCTGAAGGAAATACACCAAAAACGGACACTTCGTGTGAGTGGAGCGCTAGCACCACACGACGAACTAGATCCGATACTCGAGGAAGAAGCCGGGCTGCTGGAATCAGAAGCGGGACTCGCCGAGGAAGCTGAGCTAGCCTTCGAGGATCCGGCAGATTTGGCTGGCACTGTGAATGCAGCCGGCAGCTCTAGGAAGACAAAGCGTGGAGATAAACACCAGCAGCAGAATCTTGATGGTTTGGAAAAGGGGAAAAAGTTTTGCTCAAAGTACTACAAAACCTCCGAGATAGAGAGTCTCGCCCGGCAGCGCAGTTTCCAGATGACACTGAACGCTTACCTGGACATCTGCATCACGACCGGCATGGTAAATCGGGCGTACGCAACCACGCTCAACTATCGCCACAAGCGCAAACGCCGGGAGTTTGACGTTGGCACGTACAATCAGCTGATTCATGCGTATGCCGGCAAAGGAAACTTTACGCGTGTGAAGGAAATTGTGCGCGTTATGGGCGAGGACACGATCGTAGCGAATGCACAAACGTACGCAGGTATACTGGAATGTCTGGGACGATTGGAACCGACGGAGGAGGTACTGCGGCAGGCGAAACTGTTCGTTGATGAGGCGCACCGAGCCGGATACTCCATGAACGCAATACTCGATCAGAGCAAATTTGCGTACGATCAGCGTGACGTGGTGTTGACGCTCTGTCGTCGATTGGAACCGGACTATTGCCCCGAGTATCGGGCACCGATTCTGACCTACAACAATCACCTGCTGAATGCACTAAACGCAAACGTGTTGCCAATTGGAAGACAACCCCCGGTGGACGAGATTTGCGCTGGATCGGAAATTATGACATCGAAAGCCGGCTTCCGGAGGGAGGAGCTGCAACAGATGGCTCAGCAGCAGGTGGATCTGGAATTGAGCGGATACTTGACGGTAAAAAGCATCGAAAAGTTTCCTCCACCAACGGAGCAAGTTATGCAGTATGTAAGTATTAGGAAGCATAAGATTTTTCCACGTATTTGTATACATTTTCCACCGTTTCTTCCACCGACAGCGCAAAGAACTGGAGGAATTGAAAAAGGTGTGGTCAAAGCAGATCGCAATGGCTTTCCACCGGGACTTTAACACCCTGAAAGCGATCACGGAAACCAAATCGTCCCGTACGATCAATCTATTTCCCTACCTGAAAGCCCTCTCGGTGTCACAGTACACGGAGATCCTACTCGACGAGGTACAGATGCTACTGGAAGGCTCGGACACATTCAGCTTTGTAATGTCACACCTGCACCGGGAGCTGGGCCGCAAAGTGGAGTCGCGCTACCACGTCGAGCAGAAGCGAATGAACGGAGTGCTGGGAAAGACGTGTGAAATCTATGATCGGTACACGGCCGCCCTGGCTGAGGGACGATCGAGTGACAATCCGAGGCAGCTGTGGCAGCGGTTGGTGCACGAAACACGCAGCTCCGGCCCTAGCATGGACATACAGAGCGTGGCGTGGCCCAAGGCGGCCGTGATGGGCGTGGGAAAGTTCCTGTACAACATTCTCAAGTGTGATTTAAAGATCAACGTGAACGCGACGAACAAAGCGAATCGCAAGGTGAAGCTTGTGCCGGCGTTTTATACGCTCTTCCGGTACGAGGCAAAGATGGCGAAGGAACAGATTAAACCGCACCCGGTGCTGATGAAGCTGTATAGGAAATCGCAGCCGGATACACTGAAGTTCGACGTAAATCTTGTCCCGATGCTGTGTCCGCCGCAGCCTTGGAGCACCCCCCGGAACGGTGGCTACATCCTGGCCGAGTCGGATCTCATTCGATTGCCCCATCAGGCGCACCAGCAGACGGAGCGTATCGATGACGCAGAGCCGCAGGATATGTATCCAACGCTCGATGCGCTGAACCAGCTGGCCAGCATACCGTGGGTCGTCAACGGGCAGATACTGGACGTGATCGTGGAGGTGTTTAACAACGGAGGCAACGCAAAGCTGGACGTACCGGAACCACCGTCCTCGTTGCCACCGGTCACCGAGACGGTCCCGCGGAGTGAGATGAGTGGGTACGAGAAGTATCATCTGCTACGAAAGCGTCTCTACCATCGGCGAAAGCAGGGCGACATGTATAGCTTGTGGTGCGATGCGCTGTACCGTCTCTCGCTGGCGAGTCACTATCGGGATAAGGTGTTCTGGTTGCCGCAGAACATTGACTTCCGGGGCCGGGTGTATCCGATTCCGCCCCATCTAAACCATCTCGGGCACGATCTCGCCCGCTGTCTGTTGGTATTTCATCAGAAGAAACCACTCGGGCCGGATGGTTTCCGATGGCTGAAGCTTCACTGCATTAATCTGACGGGGCTGAAGAAGCGTGACTCGGTGGAGGAGAGGCTACGGTACGCGGATGAGATAATGGACGACATACTGGACTCGGCCGATCGACCGCTGACGGGGCGAATGTGGTGGAGCAACTCGGACGAACCGTGGCAAACGCTCTCCTGCTGCATGGAAATAGCGAAGGTGCATCGATGTGCCGATCCGGAAAGTATGTATTGGAGGAAGGAGTGGTGCAGCTCCAGGCAAGCAAGTAATTTCCCATTTTCTGGTACTTTTTGTAGAGTTTGAAAGTGGCTTCCCGATCCATCAGGATGGTTCCTGCAACGGATTGCAGCACTATGCCGCGCTGGGTCGCGACACGCCCGGTGCGATCAGTGTCAACCTGGCGCCGGCCGAGGTGCCCCAGGATGTGTACAGCGCAGTGGCGGCACTGGTCGAGGAAAACCGTGCCCGCGATGCGCAGAACAACGTGAAGGTGGCGGCCGTGCTGGACGGTTTCATCCGGCGCAAGGTGATCAAACAAACTGTGATGACGACGGTGTACGGCGTGACACGGTACGGCGCGCGGAAGCAGATCGCCCGCCAGCTCGAGTACATCGACGAGTTCCCGAAGGAGTGGATCTGGCCCGCCTCGAGCTATCTGACGGTGAAAACGTTCGATGCGCTGAGCGAGATGTTCACCTCGGCCAAGGAAATACAGGACTGGTTCACCGACTGTGCCCGGTTGATATCGGCCGTCTGTGCGCAGAACGTGGAGTGGGTGACGCCGCTCGGGCTGCCCGTCGTGCAGCCGTACAATCGGGCGGATCGACCGGTGGCCTCCAGCAAGTCCGCCCAGCTGCCGGAACACTTTGCGATGGATTCGTACGAGAAGCCCAACATCATGAAGCAGAAGAACGCGTTCCCGCCCAACTTTGTGCATTCGCTCGATTCGAGCCACATGATGCTGACGTCGCTGTACTGCGAGCGGGCCGGGCTGACGTTCATCTCCGTGCACGATTGCTACTGGACGCATGCCTGCACTGTTCCCACGATGAACCGGGTAAGGAGAATGGGGGTCTTGCTGGGCGATGTATGTATTCAGAAGTAATCAATTTCGTATTCCGATTGTGCACAGATTTGTCGCGAGCAGTTTGTAGCGCTGCACTCCGAACCGATTCTGGAGGATTTGTCCAAGTTTTTGGTACAGAAGTACAGCTACGATGAGAAGTAAGTGTTCGACAGGGCTTTAAAGATCGTTGGGTGCTCGATATTAATGCTCCACGTTTGTTTCTTAGTGAAATCAGCAACGATGGTTCGGTAATTGATCTCACCAAGCGCAAGCTGAACCGCATCCTGCAGCAGTGTCCCGATAAGGGCGACTTCGACCTACGCAAAGTGCTTGATTCGGTGTACTTCTTCAGCTAGAAAGCGATCACACGCGCCAAACTTAAAGGATTGGTCTAGTCAAGCCGGATCCCAAAAAGAATCCCAGCTCTCGTGCGGATGCGCGGTTCCGACACCGTGTGGTTCCCAGGATGCCCAGTATTCCTAAGCCTAATGTCCGTTCGCTTCCCGCGCATACTTATACTAGCCATTGATGGACCGGAAAGGTACACAAACGCACGGCCTCCTCTCCTGCCCCAGTGAGTTTGCCAGTTCAGCGAAGTAAGTTTATTTTAAAACTTGAATCAACCGTTGGACGCGCGAGGACAGTTTTTCAGCCGTTGACTATTGTCAACGCATGTGCTCGATAGGTTTAGTTGTTTGATTGGAGATTTTTGTTCGTCTACCCGTTAGATAGTGACGCAGCAAACCGTTTAAAGCCATAAAGAAGTGTCTTTTTTTAGGTAAAAAGGCTACCCTACTTCTATGAAACAATTTTGAAAGAAACGCGAGGCAAAGAAGTCGTCCTAAGCATCGATACATTTTCAGTTTATTGTTGTACATCAATTAAAACAGTTTAAAGACGGAAGTGACTGGAACGGAAACAATAGAGCAAAACTGTCCTCGGTGTAGCCGGTCGCACACGAGGACACACGATTAAAGCTAAAACACCTATAGACACCTAAAACACGTGCAAAGTACATCACAAATAGTATTTGAACTAACACCACGCCGGGCAAAAACAAACCTCATCAGGCTAATCGAGCGTTTCGATGCTTTGCCGCAGCTGGGCGAGCGACTGTTGCGCCACGTTCGCCAGTATGCCTTCCGGTGTGGCCGGATCCTCCCAGTCGAGGATCGCGCCGCACTCCTCCAGTATTTGGGCCGCCTCGTTGAGCTGCTGCTTGAGCGACTTGCCGTCCCGCTGGTCCTCGCCCCGCGCGAACGCCGACTGGGCGAGCATAATCAGCGGTGCGTGCAGCTCGTACAGTATCATTGCCCGGGCGCGCGATTTGCCCGGCTCGAACACGTCCAGCACCCGCAGGATGCTGCGGCACAGCTCCACCTTCCGCTCGAGCAGTACGTCCGGCAGCTCGGCCATCTCGTACCCGGGAATGCGCCCGTACAGCTCGATCAAGCTGTGCCGGATGGAGGTGTTGATGAAGTGCAGCGGGTGCAGCACGCTGCGGTACTTTTTGTACACGGTTTCGTACGCCTCGAGCCGGCCCGCCTCGTACTCGAAGCAGGCAAGCTCGTCGATTTCGTTGTGTATCGTCATGACGGCCTTCTGGACGGCGGCGCCGGACGTTTTGAACCCACACTGGCCACACTTCCATTCGGCATTCTCATCTAAAGAGCAGAAATACGTTACAAGCGAAGAACGGTTAGTGATACAGACCAGAGGACCTGGGGCGTGCCTGCTCCTTACCTAGTGGATCGGTGGAAGTGATCAATCCTCCGCTGCATTTGCTGCAAAGCAGTGTGCTAAAGTGTGTGCCCAGCTCGGTCGGATCGAGACACCGGGTACAGCGGCATGTGAAGAACTTGCTCGCCTTTAAGATCGATTGCCGCGCGACCGTACCGGTCAGTGTGTACGTGTAGGTCGTGTAGAGCTTGTCACCTTCCCTCACGTCCACTGCAACACGTGCCACCATCCTGCAACGAAACGGAGAAAAGAGGAACAGATTCTCACTCAACCAGCTCCGAAGAACGAAGATCGGGTGGAATTCCAAACAAACATTCCGCAAGCTCCGTTGCACCTTACGATCATCAAGCCGCATCAAGCCGCGTGTGATCGTGTGACTCCGAGCATGTTTCTCTCGCTCGCTCCCGAAAACGGTGTAAAATCTATTTTTATTGTAACCCTAAACCGCACCGGGTGCACCACAAAGCCGGCCGTTACTGTGTGCTCGCTCGAAGGTGGGAAGATGCTGCTCCCCGCAGGTCAGGGATCGAATGCTTCTTCGTGTCGAAACAATGTGTGTAAGGGGCGACCTGAATACGGACGGCTACGGCTACTACATTGTTGACGCTGATCGATGCACACTCACCTGAACCCATTGCTCGGATGAATCGAATGCACCACATTCGGCACACAGTTGTGCGCCATGATCGCCAGCTGCGGATACAGACCGCGGCAGCTGTACCCGCTCCCGGTACGGCCCTCGAACGCGTTCACGTCCAACAGTCCGATCGCTCGCTGCACCAACTCGGCCGAAAAGCGCTTGCCCAGCCCGCACGGACCGCGCAGAAACGCCACAATATTGTTCTCGTCCACCTTCCAGTTGGCGCCTTCGCGCCGTTCCGCGTCGTGATACTCCATCGGTTCGATCTCGCGCTTCCACCGTGCCTCGTCCGCTTCCTTCGCCAGCAGCACCCTGAGCGGCGTTATGCAATCGAGCTGTACACAGCCGGCGGTCGAGTCTTCCACCGGCCGGAATCGAACACCGTTCGCGGCAAACACCTCACACTCGCCCCGATGGTACACGAGCTCAGCGCCGCCGGCACTACAATCCTCGCACAGGGGCCAACCACACCGCGAGCAGCGGGGACCACCCTCACCACCGTCCACCGGGCAGCAACATTCCAGACAGAGCGGCGGACTGTCCAGCTTAGGCCCGACGGCGAACGGCGTCTCCTCGAACAGCAGCTCGCCCGCCTTCAGGTCGCGCGCGGCCACCCCGTACCGACCGAGCTCCGGACATTCCAGCACCTTGTAAGTACTGTCACCCATTTATTCTGTTTCTGTTCCCTTTTTTTTGTAACACAAACACAAGCAACACACACACGCACAAACACTTGCTAAGACCGCGTGGTTTTTCACCGACGGTAGTTTCCCGCTTGCTAACGAACGAATTAATGGCGCACTTCGGGCCCGGCGTGGTTGCATTTATAGATTTCGGGTGCTCGCTCGTCGCTAGCGGCCACTGCGGCACCCGAACGATCGGTCCGACCGGCACACACGGTGGGTGATGATAGTGGTAAACATTTGGGGGATTGTTGTTTCTTGATCTTAGAACCGAGGGAGATCTTCTGAAAAATTTGATAAACAAGTTAAAGTAAAGTGCGGCATGCAATGAGCGAGTTCTAAAGTAAATGATTAGGTTTCAAACATTAAAGAGAACGTTGTCGATCATTCAAACTCAATTAGAAATTGGGGCAAAAATCATGATTTTATCATTTTTATTTTGCTCCAATATCCATTTTATTGACCCTTTGGTCCAGCGATTCCTCCCATCGTGCAAACCAGCCGGGCAGGCAGCCGAGACACAACATGCTTTTCCGCCCGAACTGTCCATGTTCGGCACGGCGTTCGGGCATTTTGTGTTTGTTGTTTCGCGGTGCTATTTTCACTGCTTTCCCTTCACCCTTCACCCATTCGGCACCGTGGCACTGTGTCTAAGTGGCCGTTCGGTGGGTATTTTTAACCTGATCCAAAAACGATGCCGAGCCTCCACAACCAACCACCCGCGACCGGCCCGGCATCGAAGGGTGCATCGTTCGATTTGTCATTATTTGCAGTTTACCCCCCCACTGCTGCCGAGGGGATCTTTCCTTTGCAAACGCGAACGAAAGATTCTAGAGTAACCGAGAAAAGGTAGAATCCGTTCTAGAAAGTGGCCGAAAGCACACAAGTACATAGTTTACTAGCGTCCTTCACGACTACGCGTTAATACTGCTTGTTTGGGGTTGTTTTCTGTTGATGTTTGTGATGTCGCACAGAGGCTTTTTCCTGTGCAACATAACAAACAAACAACATGTCGATCAGTCGAGAACATCGAACGGGAACATCATGTCGTGTATCTATATGCTCTTTGCGTTCAAATGGAAAGTGGCCAAACAAGTGTTGGATGATGGTAATCTAATTTGACGATCCGAGGGCCAGAGTGTTCCACCATGCTTCCCCAACGATCCACCTGGGAGATGTGAGTCACTGGGGAGCAAGAATTTTCTTCCCGTCTGCGGTGCGTGCGTAACGCGAGAGTCGTACGCGCATGCGAACGCGTGCCGTTTCCGCGTACCGGGAAGGAAGACGGTAAATACACTCCCGAATACAAGGATGTTTGTGGAAAGCTCAGATTTTTAGGTTTTTGTAACTTATTTATCAGTTATTGTATTATTTTTATGGTAAAGTAATTCGAGGGCTACTGTATCATTTTAAATTAGTTAGTTCTACATTTGCATTGCATTTTCCTTACCAATTTTCCAATCAACCCAATCGCTCCTTCGCTGAATGCAATCTAGTACGCAATACGATCGCAATGCGAAACGTTGCATGCAATACTTGTACGCAAGTCAAATTTCCACGTTGAAGCAAGTTTCTCATTGTTTTTCAATCCAGTAACCGTATGGTAAGGGAAAATTGCTTCGTGTTTAGCTTTTTTTGTGTATTTACGGTTTGCTTTTATATATACACTCCAATTCAAACAAATTGTAAGCGCGACGAACTTCTTCCACTACTACGCGACGATCTCGAATCGGCCTCAGCAAACAGGAGAAACAGAGATGGTCGTTACGCTCTCTCCCCCCCCCCGCCGGTCTTCGTTAGCATACTTCTTTCTAGTGTTCACTGGCAACATCGCCCTCTCCGTCGACCGTTTTCATGCCGGTTCCGACCGGTCCGTGGCGTCTTTCCCAAATCATGCGATGCTTCTGCTTCATGTACGCCGTCTTTGCATTCGCATAACCACCGAGATCACCATCTGTGGGCGAAGGAAGGTAAACGAATAAATGAGCATTGTGAGATGTAAAAGAAACAAAAACATAAGCACTACTTACACTTGATGAACCAGTTCTCGGCCGCCTTTTCGTACGTGTCCAGCAGCGAACGGCACTTGCGCTCATGGTCCGGCTGCTCGTACAGCACGCAGTCCTCGAAGCGTTGGCGCAAAATGGCTAGAATTTCATTGTCGACCATCCTGTGTCAAGAGCGAGAAAAGGGGGACGAAAAACAAATAGAGTGAAAATATATTCTCATTTATCAAACCCGCAAATGTGGACAGGTTTCAATTACAAAATGGAGAAACGAAATGCACTTGTAAGTGCTTTATTTATTGCACATCTTAAACGGTCGTTTGCTGGTCTGTTTGGGGAGAATTGAAACAATTTCCCTAAATGGGTGCCGCATCATCCCCCGCGCGTGGTTCAAGTGGGTTGATGAGAGAAAATCGATCGATTGTTACTAGGGTTGCGTGAAACTGTCTGCTCACCGTACCAGACAGATAGTCACCACTAATGAACAAGATAAAGAATAAATGAAAACAAATTTCAAGGAATATCAATAATAATAAGCCCAACATCGTTTATTTTGACCATTTAGTGGATCAATTTCAATCAATGTTGATGCTAGGCTTAATGGGTGTGTATTTTTCGGAACAACACAACACAACATCATCCACATCACGTTCTCAATCAATCAATGGACGCGAGATTGGCACGAGCAGATTTATCAATTTGAATTGAACAGATACATCAGACGGAGGTAAACAAGCCGCCTCCATCCATTCCATTAGAAAAGAGTGTATTTAAGGTGTATTCAAGCTAATTAGCTGCGTTTGTGTGCCACTTTTTACAAACCACCAGGCTTCTCCATTGCGTCTACTAACAACACACTCCTTTGCCCCATTGTACAAGCCACCAGGCGGCTCCTTTCGCTCTTATTTTTCTCTAAATAGCACAGAAACAACCCCAAAAACAATAGTAACAAAAAACAGGAAACACTCCATTACTAACCCCAACAACAACGCGCTTAATAAGGTTGTCCCGCCGAAACACACGGTTCGCGGAGATATAAATATCTTTTATTTACATTGTGGCCAGCAAACAAATTCGCACACCGCACCACACACAAACCACCACCCGTTGTCGAAGCGATCATCGTGTGGTTGGAAAATGCATTTGTTTATGTGTTCCAGGCTTGCTCGACCGGCCTTTGCACTTTGCTCATCTGGAACAGGTTGGACATTTTGCTTCTCCCGCCCAGCGCGTTATGGAGACGTGTGTGTGTGTGCGTTTTTTGTTTTTAGTTGAAACAGCAAACTCTGGTAGCAATATATCGTGCAAAACTAATTCGAACCACGCGTGTATGGCAAAACGCGGCGACCATAAAATATGTGTTAGCCTTGTGTAGCAATTTCCAATAAAAAAAGGGGAAGCAGGTCTTCTCATCATTGTAAGACTACAGAGTTTATCATGATAATTAATATTGATTTTTTGAGTTGTCTCACGTTATACATTTTCGGAAAATTGGCCTCAAGTCAAACAAAATTACCCTTAGCTGACAAATGCTTTTTTTAAGTCCATTAACGACAAATGCTCATACGAAATAAGAATCGCCATGTTTTTGGTACGTTTATTGCTAAACCACGGTTTTTTTCCATTATTTAAAAACAAATTCACGATGAAACTTTCATCGCGAACATCGAAGGGTTGATCGTTAACCTTTTACGATGCGCTCTCGCTCAGCACACAACACACAACACCAATCACGGCAGACGCGAGGGCATCAAAGAACCAATTAATTAGAATATCTATAATCTGTCAACGGCAACCGATCACTTCATTGGTGTCGCGAGCTGTTGCAATGCGCCGATCAACGCTGAGGGGAGAGACTGGCGGACAATTTTGGCAATATTCACACACAGTCGAGCGATCAGAGAGTAAACATACACAAATAAACTGATGCTAGTACGGTGGGCGGCAGTGTCTGGCGTGGTTTTGGTTGTGAGGTGCGCAGGTGTCTGTCGTACCAGCTCGTAAGTTTACATTTGACTTCCCTCCCGCAAGCATCACGCACCCCTGCCCTGTCGCTTGCAAACATAAAACAGATGATCTTGACATTGTGTACGAAGGAGTATTTATGGAGTTTGGGCCGCACCTTTCCTATGTTGTTCGCGGGACGAAGGTTTTTGCGCGCGATCAACGCCTTCTTAAAGCGAGCTTTAAACACCTTCGATCGGTGAAATGGATTTCCGGTTGCGCTCATTGAACCGGCAGCAGAGATTTAGTACCTTTCAACCTGGCCACCACAACACGCGGGGCCAGAGCACTTGAGATTTCAAAGGCAATTGGAGGATCGTTTGCGCAAACCGAAACCGGTGAAATTGCACGATCATCAGCAAGGCCGCCCCCATCCCCCAAACGACGCGCGCGGTGGTATTGCTTTTTATAGCAATGGGAAAAGGGAAGACCACTAACGAACGGTACCAAAACGAACCCTTTGTGAGGATGCGCGTTATCGCCAATTAGCTTCTACCGAAGAAGGAAAGCCATAATCACCCTATAAATACGGGATCGGTAGTATTGAAGTAGTAAACCGCCCGAAGATCGGCGATCAACAAAGGGAGAAAGGTACAATGTCCGCAACGATGGGAATCGTTTTATCGTTTGTGAAAGTAAGAATCTTGTTTCGTGGAGCGTTTATTACGATGCTCGGTGCGCGCACATTGGCTCAACTTCCAATTTAAAAATGGTCACATAATATTAAGAACAATCCTATGAAATTACATTAAACATTGTCGATCTTATACAACAGTCAACAATCGAATAATTGTCCAAAATGGACGTTAATTTTCTTCTCTAAAACTCCATTCTGACCATTGCCACATGGCACACTTTCCTACAATGCACGCTTTCCCCAGACCATATCGATTGAGGCGATCTCGTATTGGCAGCGTATTGGCCATAATCGATTGAAAACTTCGTACCCACATACACACACACACACACACGATCAGCGAACAGCGCGCACCGAATACGGATCGGTCAGTCTTGCTTCTCGATTCCATCCAATCGCACACGACTCGTTTCGTCCCGGGATCGAACCGAACCGAAACCTTTACGCGGCACGTGCCTGCAACATCATACGACGACGTGTTTGATTTAGTGGCGTTGGCTTATCCAACTACCTTACCACACCCTCCTTTTATCCCTCCCAAGCAAACCACACAAGCCCGCCCCAGATACGATGGGAAACGCGCCCAACCCGAAACAATACACCAAGTACAGCAAAAACACGGCCGAGGTGCGGGTGAAAAAGTGCATACCGGTGCAACGGGGCATGTTCCGGCTGGGCACCGGCAACCTGTTCTACCTGATACTGATCAAAATCTTTACCATTCTCAACAACATTGTCAACAAATGTCTATAGTGTCTGGTGTGTGTGTGTGTGTGTGTGTCTTTGATTGCGCCGCGCCGTGTGTGTGCTTCGTCTTGTATCTGTTACTGTCTCGAGATTCATTCCGTTCCCCGTCCGTTCGATAGCGCATAGACGGACGCTGGATGCGGAAAGTCCCGCTGCTGTTGTGTCCAAAACGTCCCAAAGCTTCCTGTTTCATCACTCATGTAGTAGGGCAGGAGGGATGATGATCATGATGCGATCGCGGTGTGAACATGTTTTCGTACGTGACCAAACCACACACGAACCATCGCACACTGCTACCGTTTCCTGAACAGCTCATAAATATATTAATTTCCGCGTTTATTTTTATGGCCACCCATCTCAACAGTGACGAATCAGAGCTCATCAGCGATTAAAATGGAAAATGTGGCAGACAGAAAGGCAGAGAAGAAGGGCGAGGCAAATTATGATCGATGGCTAATGGATTGTGACTGGATGCACAGCCAGAATCAGAAATGCCAACTTGCTTACGTTCTCTCTCTGTCGCCCTGCGCGGCCATCACTGGTCCTGCTGTTACGGTCGAGCTGCTGGGGAGTACAGCGTACACGGCGCCGTACAAGTGTTTTTTTTTTTTTTCTGGGGGTTTAATGCTACATGTGGCGGCGCGAACGCCGTTCTCTCCGATACCACACAGCGGTTTGGCGTTATTTTCGGTGATGTTTACTTTAGCGGGTCTTGATTGAGCTAGACGAAAGATCGACGAAAGAACTACATGTGATTGCTTATTAGCATTATGTGTGTTATGTAAGGAATTTTCTACCAAATATACAAATTAAAATCGCTCTCCATTGTACGTCACGCGGTACGTGCAGGCGAATGCGCGTTGTTTGATATTTAATCTACGCCCACGTGTGCAGATGGTGCATCCGAAAAAGTCAATGGTGATTGCTTCTCAAAAAATGCAAATTAAAAAACGGGAACACAGGGAATATTCTGAGATATTGGCTCGCAATAAAAAATTTTCACTTGGCGATTGATCGATGTAGAACTGGCTAATTGAATGATCAAATGATAGGATAAATGCCACCAAGAAGCCGACAGAACTGACAGGAATGCGCTATTCAAACAGTCTCAATCGATTGTTGTACTTTAGACTGAGTTTTTTTTAAATCCCCTTTTACTCGTGGATTTCATCATTAATGGGATCATTCTATCTATTCTGTTACCAGCTGAAACTCTGTTAACTCTGTCCGGAAAGGCAAATGAATTAGCCAGCTTGGGAAAACAGGTAATCTGAATGTGTCCTATGTTCTGGCTGACTGTTTGACCATCAATGCGATAGGAGAGAATATTCACACGCCCAATTTTGCATTGCAAAGGTGTGAACATTTCTTTCGTACCGACAGTACCTGTCACTGTTATTGCTTTGCATGGTTCTGGAAGGTCGACCTTAGTATGAAATCTCTTTTCAAATATCCAGCTCCACTAGAATCTCTTTCCTCACACACCAATATTCAATCATACACACTGCACTTACTTGTCGCGCTTAAACTGTTGGTTCGCCTCGAAAATGCAGACCGCATCGTCGGTGTAGCACTGGTCGATGGAGGGTACACGGCGGAACTTCTGGTGATACCACGGGTACGTTTGCCGGTTAGGTTCGACGATTTTCTCTGCAAAGAAAGGCAAAGGTTTGTTCAGTTGTTTTGAAGACGTTAGTCGGTTTGTCGGCGTCCGATGGCTGGAGGTTAGAGGGAATTATGTAATGGACTTTTCGCATGCCATACTACCGCACATTATGTTGCATTTTCGACCTCATTGTATCGTATTTTTACATATTTGAACTGACTTAGCTGTTTGGAATGCTCAGTTGAAACGATAGTCGTGCTATTTATCGTTATTAGCCGGAGAAACAATATTTTTATCCTTGTTCTACGTACTCACCCCGGAACCAAGTTACGGGTCCATCGATGGTGGCTTGAACAGCGTTCAGGAAGCTGTCGAGCGGATTGCGAGCTGGAGCCTCCGGCATTTTGATTGATCAGCAAATCCTACAAAAAAGGAAGATCCGCACAGTTAGTAAAGCACGATAATTTAAGCGAAATTTGCAAAACATACACCAGATAACCAAAATACCGAAAAATCCGTAGTGCTTTGACGGCTCGATGTGCAGACGAGCTGTCAAAGTTCGGCTTTCTTCGTGAAATGTCACTTGACGCTACCAGTGAAAAAGCTATACAAATACGATGCCAAACAATTTAAATTCGGTGTATGGTGCGGAAATACAACCGTTACATTTTGGTTTTCCGGTTATTGATGATATTTAGCGATTATTGAACACTGCTTTAATAATACTTATTTCAGACGTCAATTCAGATCGAGTACTTGTTATCTCATCCAACGGGCTCGCTTTATCAATTGATGATTTGAAGAAGCATTTTTACTACTTAGCTCCTCAAAAGGATAAGCATTAGAAGTAAAATAAAAAAAAGAATGAAATTGAAAGTCATATAGTTTTGATAAATGTTGTTTTTACTATCATATGAGAATTGTTTCTTTATTTCATTGCAATTACACCATTCTTACTCAAGCAGATGTCATATGTTATCTTTGTCAAAGTGTTTAAAGGGTAGCAAAGTAGTAGTGGTAGTAGTAGTAGTAGCAGCTATAATTACTGCATAACGATACAAACACGTTTCCGTAAAAACTATCTGACTCAATGTGCTCCTCTCTCCTACCTGTAGCATCATTTAAATCCCAATGCTAAATACTCTCGTCCGTCCTTTGTTTGAGGAGTTTTGACGAATGAAATACAAATTCTTCAATTCTACTGCTACAGTACGGTTTTCTGCGTCTTTAGGATGACTTTCTTAAAGTTTTACTATTTGGTGCAAACGACCATTTGTACATTTTCATATCGAGTTGGTGAGTGAAACATCGAAAAATAACCAAAAAAAAACAAACATATAATCATACCACAACATTGCCTACACGTGTGATCGACACATTTAAATTGCTTTGCAAATGTAAATTAATACACGTAGATCGGTCGCAAAATCACAGCAACTAAAAAGCGAAATTTAATTTTCGAAAACATTGAAATATACACAGCTTTGCGTTAGCTTTATAAGCTTAGCAGCTTTGCGTTACGTTTTGCCAATATTGTGATGCACCACCGCCACATGCGAAACCGTTCTTTTCCACAAAGGTTGAAGAGAAGTCCAAATCTGATCTCACTCTCGTTTCAAAACAGGTTCTTTTTTATGCTTCATTATTTTCTTCATAAGTTCTTACATTCAATAAAATTATACGCTTGACTTAAACAATACAAAAGCTATGAAAGATTCCGTTTTCTTCCCTAAACCTCCTTTTCTGCCTTCTCCCACTGCGGGAGGCCAGGTTCGGTTGATTGCAGTCAATGAAATCTTTCACATTTATCACAAATCACCAGTAGGTTCGTTCTAAAGAGACAAAAGTAAAAAAGAAACAAAAATGATCAGCTCACATTTCCCGGAGCGAATGATCCTGATGTTACACGACACTATCCTTGAGCGAATACGATTTCCCGATGAGCTGTGCTCAAAGGACGAATCCGTCAGGAAGGTGAGGTGTGTGTGTTGGTGCTATCTGAATTCTGAGAATTCATTGCAATGCATTTCCACTTTCCCTTTCGTATGCGACACACTCACACAAACGCTCCAACGTGTGAGATGATCGGTTCGCATGGGAGGGGCAGGTTCTTTGTCATCCTCCACATTTGTTTCGCTTAGAGCCTAGAGAATGATTTTCGACTTTCGACAGTAACGAACTGATCGCACCCTTGCTCTGCCTACACTTCTTGTCACTGGATCCTGCTGTTTTGGGGTTTATCTTTTTGGGATTTCTGATCGATCGTTCCCCGATCGTACACAAAACAAAACATGGCCCTGTCCTTCTCTGGTCCCCCTTGCTGGTGATGTGAACACTAAACTAAAACAGAAAGGATGTGTGTGTGTTTGTTTGTTTTGCTTACGTGACTACCGTGGGCGTACGTTAAAACACATATGTATATGCGAATGCTAATCTTACTACCGAAGGAACGATAAACTTATAAAGTCTACATCCAACGATTTATCGAGATGCCTACTCTCTCTGGGTGCCGTTGTTAGCGCGAGTCGGTTAGTAAAAGGGTCGATAACCCCTGTTCTGCCCTGTCTGGCGGCTCACAAATATTCAGAGATGCTAATATTACTCAAAGACACACACTCACACGCGCGCGTGTGTGCGCCTGTGGCCGCTTGTCTGCGGCCTTCCAAAAACAATCGCACGTGCGCGCGCGCGTAACAAGTTAACAAGACCAACGAAAAATTGCAAAAATAATAGGGGGAATTAATAATAATATCTTCTCCGCATCCGATGTGCTCTTGTCGTTGCTTCCTCTGTGTTGCTGTGCTCTCTGTGGTTACTCCTTCTCCTTGCAAATTCCGGCGGAACCAGGCCAACAGATGTCACTTCCGGTTGTAATTGGTGTTGAAAAAATGCCGCTACGAAGGAACGACACCCACTGCTTTCTCCAGGCCCAGCAAGTCACGAGACAGCAAAACAGGCGCTTACAGATCCATGTCGAACTGTTCCTGATGCTCGTCGTACTTTGGTGGGGAGTTCCGGGCAGGTTTCTGCTGCTTGACCGACAGCGTCGTCATTGGTTTCGTGTTCGGGCTGACAACGCCCGTACGCAGCAGGTTCATTGGCACATTGTTTGGCGGCGTGCGGGCCAGCGGGGAGTTTTTCAGGTTCATCAGGAAGGCACGCTCGTACACGATGCGAGTACCTAAAGCGGAAGAGACCGAGATAGAGAGAGACATTCATTAATAAAAGGAATAACGTAGTAATTAAACAGAGGTTTAAAATCGGTGATCGAGATAACAGACAAACGAAAGATCGCAGTACGCTGTGCACACTATGATCGCGAACAGTGTTTTTTTTCTATCTTTCTTTGCGATCTCGCGATCTCACAGGCGGTTGTGTTGGTGTGAATATTTGGCAAAGCGGTTTCACCGTTCCCCGCCGTCCGACGAATTTGACCTTCAGAGAACCCCGAAAATCGTGAACGCGTGTTCGCGTCTGCGTATCTACAGATCTACACCCAGGACAAAGATCGCGTTGAAACTGTCCTCCTCTTCTACGCAAGATCGCAAATTTAACCTCCCACGTGGTTTTAGTTTGAAGTGAATCATTCTCTAGTAATATTGTTGTAAAACTCAACAAATGCTTAAAACGTCTATTATCATCATTAGTACACAACAGCAGCCGGTAGATCGCAGCTGTAGCTGTGCCGCCAAAATGAATGTTCGAGAAGCTTCTGATAAGGCCACTGACTGACACATTTGCATCGACAAACAATCTGAAGAGCGGTGGTGTGCCGCCGCGCAAAAAATCCATGTTCCAGGGTGTTTTTTGTTTGCCTTTTTGGCACAACTCTCCAGAAGCTTTTGGTGTACGTACCACCACCACACGCAGCTGCCGAAATGTGTGTACTTTGCTAATAAAGCGTGAGGGGGGTCTCGTGAAAGATAGCGAGGAGTATCTGTGCAAGTCCAGCTGTGTACATACCGACACACAGAGGTCTGAAATTGGTAGGTGATATATCCTATCTCGGCAGTGGTCGCACACACCACACACGTTTTCCAATCGCCCCGAAAAACAAGATTGGTTTATTTTTTGCATTTGCATATATCATCGCACCGTGCGAACTTGGGCGATCGAAAAATTGAGGCCACGTTTGAAAGGTTTGGGAAAGAGATTAGCACATCATTGTTGATCGATTGAAGGTTTGGTTCACGGCAAAATCGTTTAAAACCTTTGACATGAAACGAGAACGTGCAATTAAAGCACTTAACCTGGGGGCGCAACTATTAAAATATCGTAAACAATATCTTGCGCGATCCTCTGACGCAATCGAGTCCTCCTGGTTTCGAGCTCTGTGTGCTGAAAGCGCAAAATCAACCACATCTCTACTGTATGTGTTCTACCTTCGTAATTCGAAGGTTACAGTAGTAGTGGAGGAACTATAATAAGCCACAACCGCCCGTAAGTCTGTACAGAGAACATCTCGAATAGTGACGATCGATCGAGTGTGATCTGCACTACTACACCTAGTTGTCATTGAATCAGCTGCTTTAAACCAAATCTAATGAGAATCGTTAACTGGGTAAAGGTTGCTATCGAGGAACAAAGTCGACGACCACGCCGATATGTATTGCGTCTGCCGGATCTGCACACTGCTACAGCACAGACACGGTTTGGATGATTATTTTTAACTCGCCATAATGGTGTACCGACCCAACACACCCGGTCGACCGGGTGTGTGTGTGTGTGTTCGGTGATCACTACCGCTTATGCAACGCCCGAGTGTCCTGGGTATCTTACTGCGCTTCTTCTTCCCACTTAATTACCAACGCCCGCAAAAGTTCCATTCCGCAAATATTGAGGTCAAAGCGCTTAGAGTGCTTAGAAACAACACGAGAGTGAGACAACACGGTAGGGAGACGGCGAGATAGCGAGTGGCCCGGGGCAAGATAAGATTGCCCAAAAGGTCCTTGGATTGGGGTGCGTTGCGGTGCGTTGCTGATTAGAGACCCGGGAGGGCAGAGCACATTGTGCTGATTTCGGTACAATATAGCAAGAGCGTGTCGTCTCCCTGTGTGTAGACGAGATTAATCGAAACACGAGGCTGAAGTTGCTTCCTACACACACTCACACATACACACACACACACACACACACACGACGCTTCTTTGTGTGTTCTGATCGGTTCATTGGCTTTTTTGCGGCCAATTGATAAGATGGATGGTGTCTTAGTCCACCGATCCAATACACCAGGAACCAGAGCAACTCCATAGTCACACCAGAGACGTGTGCAAAACTGTCCAGCAAATAGCGATTGTGGAATCGCTCCGTTACTGTAAACGACCAGGCAGGCAAAACGTTCACTTTTACAAGCTTCCACCCCAAAAACTCCACCACCCTAGACAGTTTTGGAGAGCACTATAATTTATGGATCATGTTCTCCGGATCAAGATCGAATGAAAGTAGTTTCCAAGAATTTTGAAGGACGACGTTGCCGCTGGGGCGTTATCAGCTTCCAGCAAACAAACAAACGCTTTCCCTTCTGTTTTGGGCTATGGTTGGGGCGTACTATTTTTAGCATCAACCAGTAAAACGACCTGTTCTACTTAGGCGAATGTAATCCTGTCCCAACGTCAACAACAACAACATCCCAATCTCGTTTTTTTTAATAGGCCGCCTCCAGAGTCCTTCAACCATTTCCGAAATAAATTGGACAATTCTTCTAGGAACGCATCCCCCCCCCCCCCAGCGGCTTGGGGATGCTGTTCCAATGGAGCAGCTTGTTAGTAGCCTTAAGCAACACTAACAACTTCCCATTCCCGATCCGACAAAATTCTCCAGGGGATGTAGATGGCGCAACGAAACAGGCAGACGACGTTTGGGGTCGCGCATTGCTAAATTCTTGGTCGCCCTCTCTTGGGCACGGAATTAAATGATTGCGCGGAACTCGCTTGGGACCTAAGCAAGCACACACACACACTCGCCAGGCACCAGGGTGGGAGGAACCGGTTTCGGTGTTTCTTTCCAACCAGCTTCTCGCGTGTGGTTGTCGCACGATATCCACGAGCGCAGACACAGATGAGTGTGGTACCGCGGGGTCTCGCGTTCGTCTATTAGCGTTCGTTGGACACGGAACGCGCAGTGACACGGAACCGAATAAGGCGTGAAGAGGGAAGGGGGGATCTGAATCAGCCCCCCAGCTCTAGAGCGGGTCTTTGTCCGCCATGTCATGGGGACGTTTGAATTAAATTCAAATCTGACGCGAATATTTAATGTCCCCACCAGAGCACACACAATTTGTATCTGACTGGTGGTCTGGTCGTTGGGGAGAGGGCAAAGTGCGTCAAAAAGCGAATGAAATACGGGAAGTGTGTGCGTGTGTGTGTATCTGTTCTGATGGTACGGGTCTGGCGGTAGTACACACACCGAAAATAGAACTAACAACCAACCGGCCCCAAATTTCCTTCTGCACTCTTCCGCACAGACATTTCGGGGTTGGTGCGATATGGTAGAGTTAAAATGAAATCACTCGAGAAGAGAATTACCACGAGGAATAGCCACGAATGTTTCTGATTAACTCGAATAAGGGCAACGGTTTTATGGTTGCCAGCTGTAAACTGTTTGCTCAAAAAAGCCCCACAAGAAACACGTGTTTGTATTCATCTTCGAAGCGCTGCGCCTACTGAGACGTTTTCATGGCATTCTACTCCATTCCATGTGGTGCTCGTATTGAAGAGTGTGAGATATTCTTCGCAGGGGTTATATTTCAAACTAGTACCGGGGGATCTATTTCCAAGTTGAAATGCGATCTATGCTAGATTTTCCCATTCTAAATCTTTAACACCTGTGTGTGGCTAGAGATACTTCTCGCCAAAAAAAAAGAAGAGACGCGCCTTCATCAACATTACTGCGTAGTAGCATTTCCCCATGCTTCTTCGATTTCTTCGAACTTGGCACCACTTTACGCGCGTGTCCGTGAAATTCGGTGCCCAATTAACCCAAAACAATAACACACACCCATCGCTGGCGCTGACCCTCTACACTTTCTTCTCCCCCCCCCTAAACACCGCACAAGAACACCACTTTCTTAGCCATTCACCAATACACACACTAAACGCCGTAGAATGAATTGAATAAAATTTGGAGTTTGCGCACAAGAGTTCTCGCCGGATTGCGTACGTGCGTTTTGTCGCGCGTATCTCGTTCATGTTTCAAAATCCACACACACACACACACACACCGCACACACACGGGGTTTGTTCTGGAAAAAGGGAAATGGGAAATGCTTACCTCCGGGTGTGGTCGAGTACAGGGTACCGCCGGGCGTGGAGGAGTACAGGTCCGGCAGCTCGGAAGCGTCATGGATCAGTACCCGCTTGGACGGGATGGCCTGGGAGATGGAGGCGCAAGCCTGACGTGCGATCGGTGATGCCGACATGCTGTTGGTGCGAGTCTTTTTGTTTTTGGTAAAGTGGGTTTTACAATAACACTTTTTCCGGCACTTGGCGTTCGCGGGCTGGTTTTGTTTTTGGTTTTCACGCAGCTGGTGCTGATCGACGATCGACTAGAATCCGCTCGAGTGGGGACTGTGGGGGGGGCTTTTTGTACTTTGCAGGATACTATTTCGGTTTCCTTGTACTTCCTTGCTGGCAGTGCACTACACCAGTTGGCAGTTTAAGTAGTAGTAGTTTCGGTTTACAAAACGGTTTGTAATACACCCGTTTCCCGTTTCTGAGTTGTAACAACAACACTTGGTTGGCTGGGCTGGTAGCTGCAGTTGTAGCAAATGTTGTGTGGCGTCGTAGCTCTTTGCGCTTTGCGTTAGCAGCGTGAAGGATACGCGCGGAACAATCTCTGAAACCGAACTATAGCCAGAACGCGCCCTGCCAGCCGCATTTAAAGCCGAACCAAAACACAAACATGCCCACCAACACACGTACACGGCAGGCCTGTCGGTAGGGCCAGCAGGGGTGTGACGTGACGTGTTCACTACTCTCTCGCACACAAAGGCACACGCGAGTCGTGCGATTACGCTTACCTAATCGTGCCCGCTCGGAAAGGGGCACGGTGGGATTTACGGTGGGCAAAATGGTGGAAGAAACACGTGAGGATGTAAAATTGTAATTATGTTGACTCAAGGAGAGTTTCAAACGAATCATCCCATCGGAAATTGGAGCTGTTACAGTAACACTAAGGATGATTGAAATTTTTAGCACAGATGTATCAGAAAATTACATATTTCGAGACAAATTACTTTGTTGAAAAATATTAAAAATAATTTCAATTAACCAAGTCCTCCAACATATGTTCAAACTCGGAGCATTTCAAATAACCACAAGTGTTGTAAACTCAAACAAAATTTCTATTTTAAATCATTTTAGTGCAACCTTTTGCCCACTGTTTGTCAGTACTACACCGCACAGCCCCCGGTTCTTAGCCGTTCAACCCCTATTTCCTTCCAACCCCTTCCCTGGTACCGCTTACGGTGTAAGCAGATACGCAGCAAGTCCGTGCGCATTGGTGTGCGTTTCGCTTCGAGTTACTTCTCTTATCGTGCGCCACACACCACCGCCGCCGTCAAGCGTACGTGCAAGAGGAGACGGAAGAAGAAGTGTGTTCGATTCTTGAGCGGTAGGGAAGAGAAATTGTGTGAGCAGTAAACTTTTTTTTTCCCCCCAAAGGCAAAGTTAAATAAAATATTCCACAACATATTTGTGTTTCAATTACTGTAAACGATGAGTTCTCCACAAACCACATGTGCGACACGCCAACTGCTTGCTCATATCTGCCATAGAACGCTCTGTTTTGAGCATTTCTCTTACCGGCACGTTTTGCTAACCAAAAAAATATTTGCCGGTAAAATGAAGCAAACGAAAACAGTACTCCCCCCGTGCCCTAACCCCCTGCCAAACGCCGGCAAATGCCTGTGGTGTCCCAGTCCGTACTGCCGATTTCGCTACGACGCAGTTTCTCAAAACAATTTCCACACCACCACCACCGCCTCTTTCCTGACCGTTTTCTTTTCGCGTAAACTCACCCTTTTTTCTCCAATCCCATCGCAGGCGCTCCGGGAATATGCCACCATTGGGCCTCCACCGTCACCATCCCTGTCACTGTGTCCCAAGTCCGCGAGCCTCAAGGGGTTCGTGGTCGTGGTGTGTGTAAGATATACAATACACAGGTTAAAACGCTCGTGGAACCGGCTTTTGTGGGGTGGATTTTTTTTTGGGAGGGTTGGACGGGCAACGAATATATGCTGTGGCCTTCAAAATAATGGCATGCCGGTGAAGCGATGGCAATACATGGAGAGGTAGAGATAGAGAAAATAGTGTGAAAACTGTTTGATAATTCATTAGCCAAAAGACACGCGACATCGCTTTTCGGGCCAGTTTTTCCACCGCTTTTCTTCGATTTTTGAAAATGAAATAGAGAGTTAGTTCTTTCGATGTTATTGCTAGCGCATATTTTGTGAGTTTGTGTTGGTGTGGGTAATGTGAAACCAACACCAACGAAAGGAGTGTGCGTGCAGTCGCGCTCGTCTTCCATCCATCCATGGCGAGTGGCAGCATACTGGTAGGGACTGGATCGTGTTCGCGTTCTCGCTCCACTCCTTCACCACCTTCCACATACCTGCTATTTTATGTTTACTGTTCGCTCTTTCGGCGCTGTAAATGCTTTTGGCCGGTGCAATCATAAAATGTATACATGTGTTTTTCTTTATCCCAAAAGGGCTAGATGGAGAAAAATGGAAGAGATCGACACCAAAATAGTTTGCCTTTGTACGGAGGTCTGATAAACAGATATATGTGTTTATCAGAAAACCCCCCAAAAACACGCCGATCACGTTCTTCCAGATGCCTCGTTCTATTTACGGCCGTGTTGCCGGTTTTATCACGACTATTTGTTCCGTAAACAGCTGTAATGGGACCGTTCCAGAGTGGGGAAGAGTGTGTTCCATCCCCTCGATTAGTTTTGTAAATTGTGCGGGTTTGCAAATGTGTCTCACAAGAAAGGCGCACACGCGCGCCACAAAGATGGGTAAGATTTGGTTTACAAGCAAAAAAAAAAAAAAGTCGATCTTCTATCCGCAGAGGTTATTAACACGGAACGGGGTCGACAAACAGTCTGGGCGGGTGGGGGAAGAAAGTAAACTAATTGCTACGCGTGCACCTGCTGCGTAGTAATGAAGTTTCAATAAAAAAACAAAAGAGTACGATAAGTACTTGCATTCTACGTCTCGAAATAAGGTAGCCTTTTCCGATACGATCGCGAACGATCTTACGCTATTGCAGTGAGTAGATGGGATTAATCCTCATCGGTGGATTTGTCACCGGAACTGGCCAAAGCATGAAGAAAGCAAAAACAAAATAGTCCGCGGATTGTACACGAGACTAATGTTTTGTTATGGTCGTTTCACTCAACCGAGAAGATCGCCCCACCAGTCCGTTCCGTTTCCCAGAAGTTACTTAATGGGGCCAAAATTAAAGGCTTCTTCTACCTCATTCCTTCTTCAAAAACCTCGCCTTGCCCTTGGATCGGTTTGTCGGTCCGCTGTTTTCCTTCTACTTCTGCACACGTTTTCGGGCTGTGAGACTGAAAGAAGGCACGGCATGGCAAAAATGAAAATGAAATGTTCGGCGAAGAGAAGCATGAACAGCATCAAGTGGAAGATGGGCGGCCCAATGTTATGAGTGATTCTTCGCAGCCCTTTTGGATGATTCGTGCGTGTCTGTGTGTGCGTGTGGATGCGTCATGTTTACAAACACCAGTGTGCGCGAACCGGTTTCGACGGAATGCCACACGGACCGCAGCAAACGTAAATCGCGTGTTCGATTTCTCTGGACGTTCTGGAGCTCCCACCAACTCCTCTTGTCTGCTAACTCCTGTGTGATGTTGATGAAAATCTATCCATTGAAAAACAAACTTTTCGTCTGGCCAAGTCATGATCGGATGATCGGGAGGGGTGTGTGTGTGTGTGCCATTAATATGGGTGGGTGGGTTGGAATGCACGATCGTACTGTATGATCTTCGAGGCGCAATTTGTTGTTTAGACGAGTGAGCCTCAAGGAACCAGCGCAGCTAGCGCAACTAGAACAACAACAGCGGCAGCTGGCGATCGGACGTTTCGCATACTTTGCTGCAAAACTGTACGGCAATGGAGTAGTAGGGGGTGGATAACGACGCATTATGTCCGGTCTCTGGCGTAGTTGTTTTTACTGTGGGGGGCTCGTTCGTGACCGCATTGAGCATCTGGCTACACAGGGTGTATCGGGAAGAAATCACTACAAAACGAGAGTAAAGTCTAAGTTGAGATGGGAAAGAGAGTCACAAACTTCTCTAAAAGATCATCATCTGGTGCAAGAGATTGTGTCGTATTAAAAAAATAAAGCATCCTGCAACATTGTTCTTATCATACAACAACTGTCCACCCTGTCTTTCATCCCACACGGCGATAATTCTATGCAAAAAGGCCAACAACATATGCCATGCCTTGTCTGCCGATACCCATTGGCCGGTTTTCGCATATCGCGCGCCGACCGTCGACCGTCATGGGACAGGAAGAAACAATTGCGCTTTAGACGAACAAAACCGCACATATCACACCCGCCGGGCATTTTGACGTGCCTCGACAAGAGAGTTGGGAGCAAGATTCCAGACTCCGATTCCGCCACTGACGTACACAACCTTGTCGGAAGGTCTCGTTTCGCGCACCCGATCACGATGCAAAAGCCACACGGAATGGGCTGGAGAGTCACCATTCTGCTGATTGTGCTCGGCATTTGTTGTAGTAGTACTTGCAGGCCCCATTATCAGCCTCCAACAAGCCTTAAAGCATGTACAGACAACGGAGCGTCCTAGAGGGTTTTTGCGCTTCTTCAAATGCGTCAGTTATTGGCCCGTGTGGTCGTCACCGAACCATCGGTACACATCATCTCGGGTGTGGGCTGGTGTCAGGGCTCTAATCTTTCACCCTTACCGAAACCGCCCCAAACCGGTGCGCAGCCGGCCGTCGGTGGGTTGAGAAGCGAAACTGAAATCTTTCTTCGCGTGTTTCGTGCATTTCGTGTTTGTGTACCTCGGGCGCACGAGGTTACAACAACATGAGTGAAGGAGCAGGAGCAGTGTTGTGCTAACAATATACACCTGGAGATGTCTTATCGGTGTGATAAGAAGCCGGGAGAAGGCGATTGGAGAGGCTCGTAGGTAGCCGTTTGATAATTTCTATAACCAGTGAGTCGAGCATTTCGTCCCAGGACAAAGACACGAATCGGTAGCAATAAACATTTATTTTCATTTGCCGCTAAGAAGATTGCCCTTTGCGAAATCTTACCTCCAAGATAGTCTCCCCTTTTCCGGGGCTTGACCGTAGGCGAGATTGCAAAGTCTGCAAGGTCACGCTGGCTTATTGATTGATTCATCCCACAAGCCCTTCTTGCAGGGAGAGATTGGGAAAAGCGCATTATCACCACCAGTCTGGGTCGATAGCGTTACACAGTCGGAACCGTGGCGTTGATTAGTCTGGACTGGAGAGGCTCTTAATCCCTCTGCGAACTCCGATGAATGGCTGATCAAAATCCGAGGTGAATTGAAGCTATTGAGACCATATATCATCAGTAATTAATGTTTGTAATCGCTCCAGATTGTACCGGGTTCTTTTTTCTCGTACTTGATTACTATCAGACACACGCCAAGTTTGAACAGACTTGGAGTCTTTTTTAGTAATACGAAGTAGAACGCCACATCTTCAAGCTGTAACACTAGACGGTGCTAGAGCATTAGGCGGGAATCTTTAAATGATCGTCTAGCTGGTTCAAACTGGATGTTTCACACCCTTCGTTGAAGTGGACACTATCAGACAGATTATACGTAGACTAAAGTAGACATCCAATTAGCTTTTGATACTAAGACGGCAACTCTTTGACTTCACCAAGCAGTAAATTGTCCGTACTGATTGCACTAGCAACTTTTCATGATGCGTCATCAATGCAAAAATAGCATAACTTCACACCCGGGTGACGATCTTCCGACGATCATCCTTCAGATCGTTTTCGGAAGCCCTGCAAGTGCGCAAACGAATCTTTGTATTGTTTTGGTTGTTTTCCCTCTAGCACATTCAAACATGGTCCCTCTCAAACACGTCCCAACCTGACGGACACCTGATGCTCCCCAATGCGCGCCGAGGTAATCCAATTAAAAAAGGGCAATCCATCCGATTGCGTCAGTCGGGGCAAATTTTGGCAGACGCCGTAAACGTGTTAGTGTCACCGTAGTAACGGTTGACGTAGTGGTAACCGTAGTAAACACAGCAAATGACATCGTCAGCATGCCACTAAGTGTAAACAACGGAAGAGAAAAGAGCGAGAGAGAGAGAGAGAGAGAGAGAGAGAGAGAAAGTTGAACAGAGAAAAAACCAAATGATACCGAGAGAAAGAGAGTACACGCGCACGAGATTATCTGTGATTGAAGGGAAGAAAAACATTCGGATGACAGGCAATGTTCAGTTGTTTACCGTTGGGTGCTGATTAGTTTAGGATGGTTGTGAGGTGTGTTGTTGTGGTTTTTTTTTATCGGAACCAATCTCGTCATCATCGTTCAAGGGAAGGTCAACATTTCTAGTGCTGCAAAACAAATTCAGTAACTGTACATATGACTGCTGGCGTTATCGATCGTTATATCGATGTTGTTGCACAATTGGTGTTTTTATTTATTAGTTGTTTGGTGTTGATGGAGTGGCAAAAGACTGTTGTAGATCTAATTAACTGATCTGCTACTGGGCATTATGACCTGTGTTCTTCACACTTTCGACACTGTTTGATGATATGAATGGTGCATGTGGTTTCTTGTGTAATATCACAACATTCTTCGCTATTTCTTAGATGAAATGTACTTCAACAAAGAATGTCAAGCTCCTTTCACACCGTGTCTTACATAATTGACACGTTTGTCCAGCAGAAACGACCACAGAATAGGAGAATGTCTCCTGAGCTGTGACCAACACAGCAATAAAAATGCTTTCCCATCGATCGGTTTATCTCTGTTTTCGACCGTGCCCAGAAGAATGCCCCAAACATTTAGTGACCGAAACCGGTTCCAACTCCCTTCCGCAGGCTCAAAACTCCACCTCAAGCTTTAAGGGCTCTCCCTCCCGTTAACCAACCGCACATATTATTTCGACTACTGCGCCGTGCAGCGAAAGAGAGAACGAAGGTCAACGATGAAGGGCATGGCTTTAAATAACAAAAACGGTTCGAGACGAGCCTCCAAAAACGCTCGTTTTTTTGGGCAACGGTGCGCTGCAGCAGAACTGAAAAATTGCATTTCATGCAGATATTCCCATTATGGCCGAACCGTTGAAATGGTTCGATGAGCATAAACAAACGAAACTGTCCACTGCGTGTGAGGTTCGTCTCCTGCTTGGAATATTGTTGTATTTTTAAACGCCGTGACGAACGCAGAAGCGAAACACGACGCACTGAAATCGAATCTCGGCGAAATGTTTGGTTACATGTGGTGGACACATTACACTTCCTCGTTATATTTCATTCGATGCGAACAGGCGTATGTTACTGGTGCTGCTGCTGCTGGTGCTGTTGCTTGGTGGTGCATTGAACTTGAACGCAAATAACTTCCTGCTAGAAGTCGGCCATCAGCCTGCCACGCTTCTTCCTTACATTATGCCGCTCTGCCTCTTATAAAGTACGCACGATCGCGATCTGGTCAGTCGTACAGTAAAACTTTATTTACATCTTCACACGTCGTATGAAGTGCGTTTAATTTCATTTACGCTATTTTCGACACGAAAGAATTGCGCAAAGAGAATGCGGATAGCGGTGGGCGCTATTTCTGCTTCATTATAAATCATGCTCACTTAGTGCGTTGCGGTTCTACGGTTGGGTTTTATGAACGCAAACGAGTGTTTTAATGTGGCTTCAATTAAACCTTCCTTTTTTACGGAGCTTCTAGACAGCAACACAAACTGTTGAAATGAATGCACTTACCCTGTACTTGATACATTTCTTTGTTGTTATGGCTTTCCTCGCGCAGCGTATAAGCAGAAGCCCTTGTTAGCCTGCGTGTGTGACTCACACGTTTGATAAGAATAATCTCTCTTTTTGACTGGCGTGGGGCCAGGTAAACAGAAACAACCAAGTAGCGCCCGGCACAACGTGTTCATTTTTCATCGCGATGGAAAGTTACCGCGTATCGGGTGCTTAGTAATTCCGGTTGAGAAAGATCCAACCATTGCATCAGCACCATACAATTCGATCATTCGATCAGTTCTTTGCACAAGACATTCCTCAAATGTGTGCTTGTTTCTAAGAAAAGGATAATAAACTGGATCAATGCAACACCTTTGTACACACGGACGGAGGCGTTCAAAGGCATCGTCGTGTGCTTCAGGAAGGGTTTTTATGCGGTTAATCACCAAGAATGCCGCTTTGTTGAGGGAGTCAACTGGGCTACTAATAAGGTGATTGTGGATTACTCATTGCTTTAACAGCTGGACGTGTTTATGCGCACAAAGTTAGCGCCCGTGTATCTATAAGCTGTCGCTGGAGATGGATGATTCATTAGACTGAAGCTCGGATTGAAAAGAGCTCCAAAAACAAGTAATGAAAATGGATTTCAAGCAACAAACACTTACAGTCCCCGAACTATGACCCTATCAATTGGTTCACAACCGAACGCCACACACGACATAAAGCTGACAGTATAAGGGAGTGGGGGGGCACCTTTACGGACTTTCCCATTCGTATGCCCATATATTGGCACAAGTGTTCAATGTCACACACAGCCGCCAAGTGATATGAATGGAAAAAAGAGGACGCTAAGAAAAAGCCCGATCTATGCAAAGCAGAATGAATCCGGAATGCTCGCTTGTGTACTGTATGGATACCACACACGGTAACGGTATTGACAAGCCTGTACCCGCCGCCCATCTCATTTCCATGCAGCTGGAATAAGAATCCGCGTCCGATAACGTCGCTCGCCGTGGGTCGTCTAGTTCATCTCACCCCCCTCGCCGAGTGTCAGACACCTTTGCACGCTCTTCTTTAGTGGCGATTAGAAAATGCGCAACTTCACCTTGAAGTAGTTGCCTCTCTGGTCCCCGTTTTATCTGGCCGTTTCGTTTTGGGGAGGAAGTTCGAAGATCTTGCAAATGTATTCTTCACACATTGCCTTTCCCTCAAGGACACAAGGGGGTTTGTAGCAGAGGTGATGCGGTGTTAGCGGTGGTACGCGAAGAGGAATAATTAAGTGTCCGTTTGTGATCAACCCACACACACAGACGTCTGTGCGTTTTCGCCGCTTTTTTCAGAAATTTTGTCAACAGAACATCTTCGTTTATCGTTTGGGTAGCGGCGATCCAACGTATTGCATCAGCCACTGGGAGACGATCATGACGATGATGAAGATGATGATGGTGGTAGTATTCCGTCTGCCGCGGTGTACGTGATAAACAGATCGTATACTTAGACCACGCGCTCATCTGTCAACGAACTTCAACCTCTCCCAAACTGTCAATCCCTCCCGCAGTCGCACATTGAGCGACTCCCCTCCGCTGTCGTCAACCTCGTGCTTCCAGAGCACACAAACACCTAGACGGTGAGTTTTTATCATCACTCTACGCATCTTATCTAGTGCTTCCTGTCCGCGCACGCACGCATACAACCCTCCTCCTCCTCCTCCCTGTAGGTAATGGAAATTTTCTCAAAAATATTCTTTCTCACTGTGCGACAGCAACAGCAACATCGCGAGGTCATGCCGTCTGTTTACCGTCGTCTGTGCCAAATGCCACGTTTACCAACGATATTAGCTGGGGTTCGGTGTGTTTTGGGTAGGGGGATTTCAAATCCGTACCACCCAGCGCATTAACGAGCGCGCTCCGCTCGGAAACGATGACCATCGCCTAGTCCGAAACAGAGAAGCTACGCTGAAATTAGGTCAAACTTCTGTGCTGCTGCTGTGACTTGACGGTGAAGGGTTCGCTTTGTAATGAAACTAAAGCCAATAATGAGCGTTCATTCCCTTCTTTTCTTCTTGGCTCTACTTTTCACCACTACAGGTATGAATTATGTTGCACAGAGCATCATACCGGTAACATTTGTGATTATTATTAGCTTTCGCTTAAACACGTGTCAGCATGTCGAGCGATGGAAAGCTGTCAATCGGCTAAACACCGTCAAATTAGCTACCCTCCAACCCTGCAGAGCGCTGGTGTATGTATGTGTGTGCAGGTTCGTCTGGTTGGTTGTAACCGTGGTCATTGGACGTTGGACTGCGGCCGTTGCCTGGGAAGGGTGGAGAAAGGGGTCCAAATGGGTTTCTATTTTGGGGTGTGTACCGATAAAAAAACACACATCACGAACAGAGAGCTACGCGCCATTATGCGCTTTTCTCACACCCGGCACCAGGCGCGGCACCCACCACGTGGCGAAATGGTTGTGGCATTCCGGAAGAGAGTGATCCCGCGTAATTTTGTTGCAGATCGTGGGCTATTTGTGTGTTTATGTGTTTATGTGTGGCGCTTCTTCTTGCCAGCAGTGTTGCTTCCCTTTTTCCTCCCCGATAACAAACACACGCTGATGCAATATTGCTCCCCCGTTGCTGACGCGCGCTTATCGTTCGGTCGCCATTTGTCAACGATACAACAGGTTACAAAAATAAGAAAAAAAGTAGAAGCTAGCAAAACAAACGAAATCCGGTTTATCGTATTGTTGATCTGTTGTTTACTTACATCCATGCCAGGGGGGATACGGAGAGCAGGAGGTGTTTTCTACGTGCCCTTTTCCGAGTACGCCACGCTTCCGATCTTGGACGCTTGTTTTGAAAGTCGCTCGTAAATGCGTTTCCGTTTATTCTTGTTTACCGGGTGCGGTGTATAGCCAACACATCCTAAATACCAAATGAGTAAAAAAGAACGAGCTCATTTGGGTGCATTTGCTAGAGGGATGTTTGAAAATCGTGCAAGGTCAGTTACGATCGAACCCCGAACCATATCAGCGAGAGAGTATGTTCTGTTTTTGTCAACTTATCGGAATGCGCGGGAAGGTAACAACACAATCGAAATGTCTTGTTGTTTCCCCCGGGCCAGTTGGAACTGGATAGTGTGGTACGGATCAGTGGGAAAGGTGACCGGTTTTGGTCGGTTATTGATGAGGAGCTCTTATCACCTTAAAAGGATTGAGCTCTGCGCAGCTGTACAGAGAATGCGTATTAAATTTGCTCCAGGCAGGGTAATGACTAATTTCCTGATCATAAATCAACAGGGATGAGCAGAGGTATTGTTTGCAATTGAGCAGCACAACACCTTTGTAGAGTTACGACCTAACCAACTTCAAACCTTTGTTCTTGGGGAAACAAAAAGACCAAACCATACATCCATCGATGCACAAAGCGTACGAAAGAGTAGTAACTTTAATCGCTTCAAGACGCCGGTGTGTTACAACGACTGGGGGTTGGTTTTCACTCCCGAATGCCGATCACGAACACCGGCATTGAGTGGGGTGGTTGTGGGTGAATGATATCGTGGGTGCGCAAGCATTAAATACAGGATTTTGTCTATCTACTCTTTGTTGTAACTGCCAGCTGACTTCAGGAAGTTGACAGCTATGCCAAAGTGGCTTCACCAAGCAGGCAGAATTCAAGTGCTGGACTGGAATAGCTTTCGAGCAGCGCTCGTTATCCGTGGAATACATTTGAATAATTACTCTGCCAAGCTTAAGTCTGCACAGGGATGTCGTTGGATGGCGTTACAGACACTCCACCTTATGTTGGAGCTATTGGTTTGTCGTGCGTTGAGAAATAGATCCAGCTGGTCAGAGTAGGATACGCAAATCTAAAGCTTATGACGCGTGTCTAGAACCAAAAGGAATGTACCACACTCCAGGCATTGAGTATGCGAAGGCGTGAAATGTGATCGAGAAAGCCAGAATACAAAGATGTGGGCTAGACACTCCACCTCGTGGAAGACTGCGATTTCTTTTCCCCCTCTCTCTCTCTATACCTCTCTCTCTCTCTTTTTCCCACTCAAAAGAGTATCAAGTACTTCCCTGGGACACTAATCAGTTTGCAAACGTTTGCCTACTGTCTCCCTTCATTTAATCTGATCGACTGAGCATACATTGTAGGAAGAACTGTTTCAGTTTGAGCTGGTTCACCGTGGCCGTCTCATCTATCTTAATTGCCACCCCCGGGTACAGGGGCTCTACGACCGTTCCGGCTGCCGGTAGGTCTCCGTCGTTTCCGTCAAGCAACTACTTGGCAACTATATTTGTATATACCTCCATGAGGTTTGTGTATGTGTGTGCCTAGAGTACCGCACAGTAGGAAGCAATAAATATTTTGCTTCCAACGGGACGGTATTCTAATATTTGTAGCGTTGTTATTGTTCAAACAATGTTCGTCTTTCATTAAACGACCGGCATGTGAGGGGAACGAGGGGACCTTTTTCAGGAATTATAGTTAAGTAAACAGCTTTCCCATTAAGACTGTGTGAACGAGATTACCAACCGTGGAAAGGTTACTGTTACAGGGTTAATTCAACCGGAACGTCGCATGCGGTATGTGCACGGTCTGAGCGTTCCTAGATGGCACCATGCCAAGCGAGACTCAGGCTGTGTTGAACAAAGCTGACACTGTATGTTCTCGTCAGTCCTGGAGCAAGCGTACCAGAATAGGCTTCTCAAAGCCATTTCATTCAATATGGAACCCAAACCAATCCAGCTCTAGTCCAAACGGGTCTTGCTTCTCGCCCGACATCGCATCCTCTACATTGTTTCAGCAGCAAAACCACCACAAATACTTCCCGAAATCACGTGTTTACATCGTTGCATCAAGTGTGACTCCGCAGCGATCTATCGCATTGCTGCCCCTCTTCACTGCACATGCATCGTGTGTTTGTGTGTGGAGGGATTTGCGACGCAAAAATACGTCCTGCCGCAGTCAAAATACGATCCCACCGCACATGCCAAAGTTGTTGAGAAGAAAGCTGAGAAGGAAATGGCGAGAACAAGTGGCAATTATCAGCTAGGGGGAGACGGCTCCTGCGTTTAATCGTATTGTCGTGGGGATGATGAAATTTCAGCCTCAGCTTGAGTCGGCACAATGCTGACCATGCCGTGGGTTAGAAAGGCTCACCTTGCCGCGTGTGAACTTGGTGGCTTCTTGCATGGCTGAATTGGGCGGACATGATCGTGTACCGTTTGTTTCTGACGTCGATCGCCGGCTATCAGTTCCACCGGAGCCCGTATTCGAAGGTCAATCGAATCTGGCACTTCTGGTGTCTGTTTTTGTTGTGAGTCTCTTCTTTTTGTACTCATCTCATTCTCCTTGCGGAAGAGATAACCTGAAAACACGGGAAGTCAGGTCTGAAGCGTAATTTCAAAGATCTGGATCACGAGCACGCCTGCGTTTGGGAAGAGATTCCAAAGTACGCTGGTCAGGGTGATCGGACCATGACAGGTTGTAAACAGACATATGGCATCATTTCTGGAGCGGAAGATCTTTTGATCATTGGATGGAAATGGAAGATGTCAAGCATATTGAAGAGTCTTCTCTCGCTTTTAATCAGTGATCAAGAAAAGTGAAGTCTCACATTTACCTGCAGGTGTAAATTGGCAAGTAGACCACTAAAGATCAGATGGACTCTAAGACCGGTCTTGCTAACACTAAAGAAGCTAGAATCGTGAGTAACCATTCTGTTACGCACCACTTGCACTTGGAAGCTGATAAGTGGACGAAGTGTACTCGATTCTTCTTATCTTATCGGAATGTCAACGTTCACTAGCCAGCGTAATTGGTGTTGTTGTTTATGGGGCGTTTCTTTTTATAGTGGGGCTTGTCACTGTTACATAACGGATCGCCAAACCCCTCGCAGGTACACTATATGTTGATGTTGTTGATCTTGTTGGTGGTAGCGGATAAAAGATAATGCCCAGTTTAATATAGTAACAACACATGAGTAACCTTCCTAATCAACAAGGTGTGCAACAGGCAGAAGTGACTATTTATCAGTCTTTCTTTCTTTGAGAAATGTCGCAGTTGCCTCTCTTTCTCACACACTCTTTTACTCTCTATCCGATCGTACCCCAAAATAAACAGCATTGCCGAAAATCGAATCGTTAACCTTGGGGTGGATATAATTGAATACCAAATGCGTCCCGGTCCACCTTGCGCCCCACTAGGTACAGGTGGGCTGAACGTTAAACGATCGTTCGAAAGTATTCAATTAAAAGGGTGAAAACATTGAGTATTCGTACACTTTCCCTCCGCTTTCCATTCGTTCTTGTTCTTAGGGGGTTTAAAATGCAACGAAAGTGTTCGCAATCCGAAACGATCGGTCCACCCAGGTTTCCTTGACCTATATCTTGTGGTCAACACATTCCGGCTGGTCGCTGTCGATGAGGATGTCCTTCCTTCTCTTCTGGCGAGTTGTCTTTTGGGTGCGATCGAATTACAATCAATCGAGAGAATCGTTCATTGAAAAATATCCCAAAGGTTAGGCTATTTTTAGCTGTTTAGATTCTGGGCGAGTGTTTTTATTTAACACACGGAAGATCACACGATCTTGGCTATCTTTGGCGGCTTGACTAGGTGTGCAACACGCTTTTGCAGCTTTGTACGGAGGTGAAGCACTTCTAGACTAGCTGTCTTCACTGACGGGCTACTTCATCGCGGCAACTTCTGATGCCAACAGCGGACTTACCGCGTTGTTGCATCTATTCCCCCCACGGCGAGGGTCAAAACCGTGCAATCGAATCGGGGCGGGGCGTGACGAAGCTCCTCGATTCCTAATCGGATGATATAATTATCGGTTCGCTGTTTGTTTACTAGAACCGCTCTTAGTGCGCAGTGGAACAACAACACACATTGTTAAGCGCCAGGCGTCATCACGTCACCCTGCGACTGACCGGCCGGCCGTCGTGCCTTCTGCACTGGGCCTGTACCGTTGAGCCGATGGGGGGTAAGTGTCTACGTAGTGTGCTTGGCTTTTATTTTTCACCCCATTCCTTCCGTTGTTTATCGCCACCCTCCATAGTCTGTTTGTGTGTGTGTGTGAGTTGAAGTGAAATGAAGTGTAGCGAATGCGTCTCCACGCTGTTGTTTACGTCCAGCCGTGATCGTGCCGGCCAACAAACGCTCTCGCCAGCGTGTGGGGGCACGGCACTTATTAGCAAGCTTAGCAGCAACAGCGAGAGGTTTTAGCATATGGGCACGATCCGTGTTTCAGGTTGCCGTTGTTGCTGGACAGGAAATGAAACAACACCCTCCTCGATGGGGGTCAATACAGACAAACAGCCGGGAGGAGCGAGAGGCCCATGAAGTTGGGAAGCTATTTTGGTCCCGGGGCGACGTATTAAGACGTTGCTAGAATGAATATTGAAAGCCAAAGATTAGAGACCAGCTGGGTGGATTACCACAGGGAAGAAGGAAGTGCTCGTCGACTGCAAACACTCGGCGTGAAGTGCGAAGCTAATGAGTCATTTCAGAGTGTCATTTCGTGCTTGAATCGTAGAAGCGGGCAAGATTCAATGCGTATATTCTCCCTTTCTCGATATTTGTAATCGCATAGTCATTTCATTACATTCGTAATGCATTGTTTGTTTATTGAAGAAGGCAGAGCAGAAGTACGGGACACACATGACGACACGTGAGGGTATACTACTGTATGGCGGCGTTTGGGAAAAACAACGCTCTTGTCATCCGATCGCAGCAGATCGTTTGCCTCGTTGGAGCAAGTGTTCTTGGTGCTGGAGAGCTGGGGATCGCTTGGGCCAGTTGGTGGTCAGGCCGGTGAAGCCGGGCCCATGGGTGACGATCATATTTCACTGTCACTTGCGTGGTGCTACTCGACTGTGAAGGGAGTGGAGACAATCACTGATAATGGCACTGTTGACTTATGACTTTGGAGTGTTTGTAATTAGAACAAGTACAATTAGAACGTTTGGGAGAGAAGGGATCAGTTTTTACATTGTAAAAATAAATTCTTTCCCTACAGAACATTGTACACAATGTATTACATATGTTCAGGAACGAGTAAAAGCGTCATCGAAAGGAAAAGTAATCCTCCCTTCTAGAAGTTTAGGGTGCGACAGTTCATGCGACAATCTATGCACGGACACTGCACACAGTTAACGGTGGCTGATGCCGCGGCTGATCGTGCACTAAACAAACCCCCACCAGGGGTGCCAATAAAGCGCCGATGTTAACAATTTATCGTCTTGCTGCCGGTCGCGCTGGCGCATGTTCAAACAAGCCGTCTAGACACCCGCCGCCCGAAACCGGTCCAGTGTCGAAGTGGACAAGCGGCCGATGATCAAGGTCCTTTCCGCCTTCCGAACTAAGCCAGATATGTTGCTCGAGCAACACTAACGGTATTCTGAGTGTTTTGTTAGCTTCTAGAGGAGCGACAGGAGAAGGAGAAGTAGGAGGAAAATGGAATCAATTTCCATTTGAATTGTCCTATTTCACAATAAAGCTGGATTTTGCATATGTTTTGTGGATGTTCTAAGCTTTGTGGTGTGTAAAAAATATGTTATTCATGTATGGATTGGAATGTTGACCAATCCACACATAGTTATTAGTAAATAATTGAAAAGTAATATAATAAAACTGCAGTAAAAGATAATGAGCCTATAGAGTACCATTTTTAAGATGTAAATCAAATGAAAAGAACAATATCAGCAATAACACAACTTGCGCTGTTTTTCCTTTTCAGATATAGATGGCGTTAGCAAAGATTTCAAAAGTCACATATAGATGGCGCAAGTATCGCGGGCGTCCCAGCCAACCCTGATGGTATGCAATTTGCATTACAGCAATTTGTACCCAACATACTGTCCTTCCCGTACAGATATTAAGCTGTTAACAAGGCAAGTAAGCTAGAACTAATGATATAGTTCGTCATTAAGATGAACTTCGATTTTGCCGTAGAATGCATTACTTGAAACCTTAACCTTAATTAGGGAATACTTAATTCACAAATTACGCAATAACAAATTACAGACTTATCTCTTATCAATCATTTATTCTTCAGCACATCACACCCACTTGGCTTTCCCCAACCTGTGTCGATCACTAGTAGAAATCGTACGCCGCCAACGGTAGCTCTGGATGCATCTGTTGCATGGCGGACGCTTGAAACGATGTGCCACCGTGGATGGGCGCCAGGGACGATCCTTTCACGTAATTGCTCCCAAACCGGTAATTATCACCGGCAGCATAGGAATAGTGTGCCTCCTGGTTGTTTTGCCCGCCTCCTAGAGATGAATTCATGTAGCTGCAACTGCTCGTACTGTACGACTGCTCTGGGAAGGTCGCGTTCGTATGGCCACCGGGTGATGTGGTGAGGTCCGAAGAGTGATAACCATAATTGACGGTAGCCTCGTTTGTTATTAGATGGTCGTAATTTGCCTGTTTGCTGTGTGGCCCCACCGAGGGGATGTTGTTGTTGTTATTGACGATACTGCTGCTATTATTGTTGATACTGTTGCTAAAGTAGGTCCCACCGGTGGATGTCCCTCGGTAGGAGGTGTAGGACGATTTTTTGTATTGAATTTGATCACAATCGTACTGTCGCGATCGTGACACACTTAGCGAGGTGTCTGCGATGGTACCCTTCCCGGTAGGGGTAGAGCCAACCTCTTTCTTGATGTATCTTAGGACATCCTTGGAGGAGCTGTCTTCATGCGGAAGATTACTATAACCCGAATCGTTTGCAAAGTATTTCCCGAGGTGATGATCGGAAGATACCGGTGCGATACAGCTTTCGTTTGTGGACGGTACATAGGAGCAGGATTGATTGGAATACGTTCCAGCAATCGGTTCACCACCAGCCGGTGTCGCGCCAAATATGTATTCGGGACTTATTTGATTACATTTCTTGTATATAGCTCCACTACCAAGGTCGAGCAGAGTGGTCGGAGTGGTTGTAGCAAGTTGATTCACCAGACCCGATGCACTTCCATTGCCACTGCTGTGGTGTTGATGCTGCTGTTGCTGTTGACGAAGGGGCTGATCTAGTTGAAAGATTTCTTCCGGATGGAAGCACTCGTTCATTAAGCTGGATGCGCAGGAGCCATTTGCAGGGCCACTGGCGGTTTCGTAACCGGAGGACGGTGTGAAGGACTCAACGGTCGATTCGTACGATTGCCAAGTTGTACTGGAGTGGAGATGATTCTGGAGGGGCGTATGATGCGTATTAGACGGATCGAAGAATGCACCGGTTCCGGCGATTCCTTCGGAAGATCTTGTGAGAGAAGCAGCCGACGAGTTGATTCCAAGCTTGGTCCTACAAACGCACGGTGTACGCGTGCACGTTGAGCACTTGGAAGAGTCTTCTGAAAACATGATAGACGTGATGTGATTACAAATTGTTTTCTACATCATGCAAAACGAGCTAATTCACTTACCATAACTTGGATCAGGAATCAGAGGCGGTGGCTGAAGTATTTCCGATCCCGTAGTGCCACCATTCACCTTACTCGATGCTTTCAGCGACATAAGCTGCAATGATCAAACATACAACACATAATTAGAATTTCTGAAGTACCCTTCCGTGTCTCTATTTACCTTATTCCCCAGTGCCGCATCTCGAAGCAACAGCACGGACAACTTCTTACTCTTGGCCGCCGCACCCTTCGTGCCGTTGCCCGTCGCTCCAATCATCTTTCTCGTTTCACCGGACGTCTTCGATTCCGGCTTCGGATGGTCATGGTTCCCTTTCGCCTGAAAGAAGATGGCTTTCTCCGTGTGGCGCCAGTAGTGCGTGACGGGATAGCCACAGTGTCCACGGCACGGCAGCACCTCCAACCGACCCACCTTGCAGTGCCGATTGGGACAGGCCCGTCCCTGTTGCTTCCGGCGTGCCTTATCACAGATGGCGGGACGCAGATTGATTTGGCCCCCGTTCGGTAGCTTACAGCGCGCGGTACAGATGAGCACACCGAGACAGCTTTTCTTCAGGATGCTTACGTTGTGGTTGTTCGTATTGCGCATCGCCCAGCCCGAGATGTGCTTGCGGGCGTGATCGTCCGTCGGGTGGTACACGTGCCGCACGTGGCCGTCGGCCCATTCGTTGAACTTCTCGTACGTTAGCTCCTGGATGAAGGGGATGTGCGCATCATTGATGTCCCATTCGCCGGCCATTTTGTACTGGAACCCACGAACAATAATAAGTTTATGGAGTTTACACGAGCAGCCGGTAGGTTCTGAACAGTGCTGGGCACTTTATGTTTAGATTTATGAAGAATATTTAAACACATCTTCCATCTATTTGGTAATATTCGAATTGATCTATGTGAACGTCCTCAAAAGTGCATGGAAAGAACCATTGTGCCATAACTTACATGAGAAGAAGGCTTTCACATTTTATGGCCTGGCTAATTGAGATCAGTCTGATTGGAATCGAAATCAATCCATTACATGGGGTAACGCTGATAAGCAACGATAGAAGCAAGTGTAATTATTTTATCAAAACCAGTTAAAAATCAATTAAAACACAATGCGTTTCATCAATGCCAATAGAAATCATAGCGTTGCGTTTCTATCTGTAGTACTGATGATGTTTGATGCTGTTGTTATTTTGGGGAATTATTTTTATGTATCAGCATGTTACTACAAGGAAATCTAGCCACTTTCACTGAGGAGATCAATTTAGAGGATGCATATAAAATAAGCAAGACTAACTAACAAGGTATTATACAACGGCGCTTAGTAATTCATGAACTTTTATAACATCTTTTTCCGACGTCTTTTAGTAAAAAGTGCCTTTGTCTCATGTCGAAATACAGTGGAATTTTCGAGCTCACTGTGGTTGTTAAGCAGTCTTGAACCATATTTACTTACTTTATCTTAAAGAGATGATTAATGTACACCAATTAAGTATTTATTGTTTTCACACTGAATCACTATCACTAATCATCGCTTGTCGCTATCACTTTATACAAAAATAAAGCTTAACAATATGTTTTTCACCCACTAGTCCACACTGTTTTCAGTGGCTAGTAAGGCTAGTTCACTGTTGAAACGACACATGCATTATTTTTATAAAATTGTTGAATAACCGACAATTTAGCCTGCTGTCAACACTTAAAACACAATTTTGTTAACATATCTCGCAAACTTTACAGCACAGCTTGCACCTTTCACGCACATTCACTAAACACCCCAGCAAGAGTACAATTTTCCTCCATTCACTAAACGCTTTTCCACACCTTAAGCATAACCCGACGAACAAAAGCGCGTTGCAAAACCGAGGGCGAAAAACTCAATGGCGGTCGGCACGCGTGCTCGCCTCCAACGATCGACACACTATCGTCGCGAGCTGCGGGAACAATTGAACGAAATTTGATGAAATGTTTGTTTCTTGTAACGCTATGCATCACCCCCCTACGCGAGCTTATGCTCCCGATTTATGTTGGCTCTCGCGCTAGACGCTGTGCTCTCCTGGCGTGGCGTTTTTCCCTATGCTGCCCTCGGCACGATCACTAACTGAGATGTGTTTCGTGTTTGGCCCAGCCTAGGAAACCCGTACACAAAAAACAACCCAAACCGAACCGAAATGCGCGGGGGGAGATCGTTCTCTCACCCTCACATTTTTCTGCTCTTCAGCAGCGTTGGGTTTTCCTGCGCTTGTTCTCCTAAACAAACACACAGCCACAGTTTGAGAGGGGTTCGCGAAGGGGAACACATAATAAATGTCCCACGGGCATGCGATTGGTAGAGCGGCAGCGACGATTGGTGGCGGCATCAATTACACAACCTAACCACCATCTTCTAGCACAATCATCGCCGTCATCATCATCATCGCCGCCGTCGTCGTCGTAAAACACTGTTTGTGGGATCTCATTTGTCAAAACACATTCTCACTGTACGGACGGAGTTGCTGCCGTCGCTCGTAACATGGATCGTTCGCTCGAGGGATCCTTCTTGGAGATGCACTCTCGTCTCGTGGGCTGACTGCTCGCGTACTGAGCAATTTCACCAACGATAGAAAATGGGGTTGAAAACGAGTGAATAAAAAAAGCAAGGGAAAACATTCGAGAGGGTGCAAATGAACGAAAGCCCACTCGTTCACTCCTCGACACTCGACCGATCTGTTTTCTCGTTCATCCGCTCGCGGGGTGATTTCCATTCCCATTTTTTATGCGCAGTCCAGACACACCAGACGGGCGGGGTGTGGGTAGGTTTTTTATGCGCGCTGGCGGTGGTAGTGGGAAATCATGCTCACCACCCCACCCTCATCGGCAGCGAGCGTTCGCACTTGCGCTCGGTGATGATGATGGTTGTGGGATAGTAATTGTTGAGAGCGAGAACATCCATGTTTGAATTCGGAAAAACGAACAAGCGAAAAACGCTCTCTCGTTTGAGAAAACCTGCAAAGACTCCACCTTTTTCCATGAGCGTGCGCTCGGTGGTGGCTTTGGCCAATGGAAATAAGCGCCGCCTGTTTTCAGGGAGCTTGCGGTGGAAGGAAACAAAGGACCAATTTTCCAGCAAATTTGAAGAAACCCCTCGGAAGGGTTATGTTAACTCGCGTGAAACGGCGGAGTAAAATGTTGGTTTCCATTGTACTGCTTGCTACAATGCAACAATGTGAGTGGAAATGGTTACATTGTGTGTGTTAATATGGATGACAGTTATAAAGGACTAAGTAACATATAATTGGAATCAAAAAGGTAATGTAATGTTGGATCTTGATTTTTGAAAATTTTAACTCACGTTTTGAAGACCTTCATGTTGAACTGTCTTCCAGGCTCCATACAGTGGTGAATAAACGGCTGCCACCAACACACCTCGTAGTTCGATGAACCTTGTCTGGAAAAAGCAAAGAAAAATAGAAAAAATAAGGTTAAGTTTAGTCAAATAATTTACACTCAACTTCATCAGCTGGACCACTTCTGTATTGAATATGTAATATCTATATTTTCCCTCCTCTCTTTCAACTGCTCCAGTTTCCCACGACACCCAAATCTGTGCAGAATCCACCAACTGCCATCGCTGATTAAGTGTCAAATGATTGATGAACAATCAGCGGCGACGGCTATGATATCCTGAGGAACACTTTTCAACTGCCAGTGACGGTCGTACAGCCATGGACAGCTTGCTTTGCTGTGAGGGTGTAAACCGTTTTCCCACCAATCAACTTTAAACTTGCCGATATCGATCAAAGCCGATTGATCGGCGGGCGTACTTTCACTTCTCGCTGGCAGAGGTTGGAATGTTGTATGATTTACGATGCAACTGCCTCAGTTATGCGCTATCGTAATGACCATCGTCACATAAACAGCACGCATTCGGTCAGTCCGTCAGTTCCAGTCTGATGATTTCCCCTCTTGGCGGTGACGCGGTGAGGGAATCGATAGGGATTGATGATGGCGAACAGATTGATAGAACCTACCACACTACATTGCTTTGGAAGCTGTTCTTTGGCTGCTGTAACTTGCATCAAACAAGTGCGTTTTGGTGCAATGTAGTATCAAGCCTTTTCCTTAATACAATAAATAAATTAATCTTTTAAACTCTCTTCACAAAGATACCTCTGGTGAGTGCCAACATTGAACCATTTTTCCCTCCTCATAAAGCATTCATTTAGCAAACCATATTACAACCGACTGCGACAGTTTAGCCAAACAAGTCTCAAGCTCTCGGAGACTCTCCGTTCCGTTCGGTCGCCTGCTCGCTAGTGAGAGAAGCCCGTGAGCTCGATTCCCACTCTCGCCGATTTACCCAAGCCCGCATAATCAACTCCGCAGCCGGGACACGCGGGGTGAGCTTATCCGGCCGGGGTCGGGATTGGAAAATCTACGCCACGACCCCAAACAACGGCAAATCGTTGTGTCTCTGCCACACTGCCAGTGATTCCCCGGAGCTGCTTTGAACCGGCCTGGTACCGGTCGCGTCTCGCGTTTGCGTTTTGATGAAAATTGATTATGTTTTCGATTCATTTTTTCGTCTGTTTGGTGCTGTAGTTCCGACATTTTATTGGGACTTAATTGATGAAAATCCAGCACCGCGCGCGCGCCTGCGTACCGCACTGCCTTGCAACCCCCTTTCTAGGCGCGGATTGGTGTGAAAGTGTTTGGCACCCCTCAAAAGTACCGCGAGCAGGGTGAGGGAGATTTTTTTTACAGATATTTTAAATAAAATTGTACACAGAGAACAGAGAATGGAAAAAAGCAGAGTGCGGAACCACTTTCCGAGAGGGAGAAATGCGAGGGAAAACACTGTCTATTGACATTTCATATTAAAATCTTCGATATGTGGGACATTTCTTTTGCTTTTTCCCAACACGAGTGTGTGTGTGGGTTGTTCTGTGTACTTTTCAATTTGTACACGATGGCGGAACAAGAACGACTTTAGTGGAGACTTTCCACTGACACTCTTCGATGCCGCTTCGTTGCTGTTTGTTCCTGTGTGTCCGCAATCAATCTACCATTTCGTTGCCGAGGAAAACACACATACACGCAGTCAAGCCAAGGCCGCCGCCCTCATAATTCTGCCCCCTGGCAAAAACACAAGAAGCCCCGAAGGATTCGAAGGGATACGCACCAGCGGTTCCCACGTTCGAGTGGCTAATAAAACCATCATCCTTGCGCGATGTTTGGCAGTTTTTCATACTGGTCGCTGGTGTACGTGCGCAAGAAGTTGTTTGTGGGGTCCGCTTGTGGCTGTGTGTGTGTGTGTGTGTTTTTTCCTTCCTTTCTTCGCTGTTCAAAGTTGACTGTCGATTTCCTCCCGATCCCGGCCGGAAAAAAAAGGGAACGACGGACGATCGTCCTTCTTCATTTGCGGGCGCGCGCATCGCACCTTTTGCGATCCGAAGGGGGAGATAATGGGAGTCATTTCGGTGTGTTTTGTTTTTATCACTGGCGGGTATCTAGTTCCGGTGTGGAGAAGAAGAAACTATTGCTCACATTATCCGGAACCGTGTGCGCTAATCAACGGTGACGCCCGGGTTATCTATTTTGCGGTCGTCGATTGATGGGTAACTTTTTTTGTGGTACTCTTTGTTTTTGTTTCTGTTTTCACACAAGCCAAACATAGGAGGGCTGAGGATAATCCGTGGCGAAGGGGTGAGAATATTACACGCTCATAAAAAGGTGACCGCACCTTTGGCATCGCTTTGTGAGGGGGGTGCGTTTTTTTCTCGTGAGAATTTCTTGTGGTAGTTGCCAAACGATCTATGGGTGTATTTTTTTTTGTTTATAGAAGTCAAATATTTGATGGGAAACTAATGTTCATTGTATTCTTCAGGTGTTTTGTTCCGTCACCTCTTTGCTAGTGTTTCACACCAAGGGTAATTAGGCAAGAGTCATTCTGCTCACACAACTACATCAGAAGAGCTCCAGTTGATATGAGATACAGTTGATATGGATATTGAGAAATTGGTATTTCTAGTTTCAGTTTCTCGTTGAACGATATCCTTCCAGAAATACAGGAAAAATATTCCTCAGAACATCTTTTTCTTTAATTCGACAAAGCGTTTTCAACAGAATTGGATAATATCCATACTCCAAACAAACCCTTTGATCAAGATCTCAGATTATGAACGTCCAGATTCCAAGAGCCTCTATAGCAGAAGGTAGCAAGTTAAAGGTTACGATGACTAGCATATGGGATGAGGAATTTAGATGAACGATGATCCTCTAAACAGTATTTCACAGTAATCATAACATCAGATAAGATCAAAGAGCAGGTACAGAGACCTTACCTTAGATATCTTAGTATTTAGCTGAATGGATACTCTCCTCTTCATGAATGATTCATAATAGCATGCTCTTGTTCAAGAAACTGCAAATTTAGTAAAAGATCTCGAAATAAACAAGAGTTTGTTTGCATTTTTCATCTCATACTTCAGCAATATGATTCAAAACTGTACATACGCTCTAGACCTTCATTAGCTATACACCTCGTAACCCAATTTCCACCCTACGAATGTCCCATTCCCTCTCCAGGTTATCATAAAAGTGGAATGTGGCTATAATGGCTACACCTTCTGTCAACAAACAATGATACTTCCACGATGACGTGGTATAAAGCATACAGCCATAAATGGATGGCCACCTATCAATTGTAAATCAATAGCACTTCATCATCACCGCATTAGCACACTTCATCGTCCAAAAGTCCTTTCGATCTATCGCTCCACCACGCGCCCATTGATGCGTAACACGCTGCTCCGAAACGATACGCCAACAACGACGACAGCGACCACGTGTCATAATTCACCCTGCAGCATTAGCTCCCCTTCCTGTCACTGCGCACGCACCATCGCAATGCATTCGTGCACACGGAGGGATGATACACCACGCGCAATGGCCACCCGTGTACCCTCATCCGACTGCCGCTGGACGATAAATTTTTCAAACATCATCCAAAAAGACCACCGGCATCCACACGTCCCGGGAAATTAGTCATCGGGCTATCTCGACGCTGCAACATGCTGTACAATATGCTGATAACGGCACGCGATTGAAAATGTTCCCCCTTTTCTTCCTGCGCTGGGTGCATTACTATACATTTGTGTTGCTTTTAAATTGCATTCTGCGCGAGGGTGTCTCAAACAAATGCACCCTGCAAGCATCCCCAGCAGCGGTACAGACACTACTGTTCCGAAAAAAAACAGATGTTTCTGTTTGTTCCGCGATTTCAGCGCCCATCGGCGATCGAAACGGGGAGTTGCTTGCACTGTTGGCCATCAATCTAGCTGGACCTTCTTGTGCGAGGGTCCATACTAAGTACATCCCAACGAAAGGGGGCCCTTGTCGGCAAAGGCCCTTTAATTTTGTTGGTCAATGCGTGAATAAATTAAATGCTCCACTGGACACCGATCTCGCCCTGCTAGCTGGATGTTTGGACAGGGAGTCGCTTCAATCTTCATAAGCTACTGTTAGGCAGGGGGTGGGATCGAAAAACCCATATCATAAAACGCATGGCCTTACCGTGTCCGTACCGAGTGCAAGTGATGGCAATTTAAAAATTAAAGGGCTACAACTTGGCGTCCTGGCGATGATAGGATCTAATGTATGCGCCCTGTATTCGAAGGGAGGTGCACCCAGTGCTCACGGGAACGGGAAAACTAGCATGTCGATGAGCTTGTCAGTAGCGCCGAGTTTGCGTGTCATCTTCGACGAGAACCATATGGTAGGGCAGGTTTCCAATGCACTTTTAAACTCACCATGAAGGATGCTCGATCATTGTTAGTGTGGAGTTTGCTGAAAGGATCAGAACTTTGGTAGTGATATACCCGAGAGCTCCCATCATCACATGGAAACAGATGTCTACTGCCGGATTTTCCGGACAATGTCCAACCTTGTTGTCTCCTTGTGGAATTTCACTTCCATAAGGGCGCTCGTGCAACCCGTCACCAATTTCGATGTGACACCACGTTTCGTGATCGTAACACCGATCAGCCTCATTCCCGCCAGTTTAGATCCATATCTCTATTGTCCACGCTAAGGACGCTCTCTCCCCCCTACAGACATTAGAAGTGGTCAGTTTTAATTGCATGCTAAGCGAGAACAATTTTGACACGTTCCAAATACCGGAGGAGTAAAATTGTGACGCTCAATTAAACCGTGGACTGTGCCGTGCTGTAGCCAAAAAATACCCCTCGAGGGGTTTTTTTTCCAGCGTGGATGGATGAGCTTGCTGTTCCGTGCTGGCGTGGGTTTCGGTGGCTCGTGCCGCACCGGGAATGGGTGGAAAATGCAAATGCATCATGTGCATCGTGGGCAGCAGTAGGTGGGAGTGGTGCATCTGGTATTCTGACGCAATGGCAGTAAATTTTAGGGCCCCGTCATGGTACCATATGGCACCGGTGGAATGTTCTTTGGATAGTGTGTCTAGTGATAAAGCATAAAGCGTTTGAATGGATTTTTATGGACTAGCTAAGTGATTTCTATTGTGGGATGATCCTTGCGGGGTTGTAGAAAGCTGCGAACAAAAGGGGAGGAAAATATTAATGCCATAAAAAGTGATTAGCTCTAGAGGTACCATTTAAGGGAAGATAATGCTCCACAATTTGTAACAATGGATTACCAGGAATTATATTTTATATAATTAATAGAACCTTTGTGAATAATATCAGGTTGTTGAAAAATATGCAGAAAACGTGTTTATAAAAAAAGAGCAACAAAAGACAGCACACTTTTCCAGCCAAATGGGTGGCCAATCATCAAACGCGTATCAAAAGACACTTTACCCTTCAAAAGACGAGCATACAAAAGAGCAAAACGCAAACCGAAGCCACCACCGCTGACACCACCGACTACACCGCTTGAGGACCACAAATGAAACGAAATACCATCGACCGGCCGGCGGAAAATATTGAAAAGATGACAAAAGCATCGCTGGAAAATGGGCATGCGGGTGTTTTAATCGTGCTCAGGTGATGTTTCTTTCCATTTTACTTCTGTTAGTATGGCAGCCGTTGCTTTTTTGTTGCTCTCCCTCCCTCTCTCCCTCTCCCTCTTTCTCTTTAACTCGCTTCTCTTAACACTTCAATTGTCTTTGAACATTAAGCGTTCGGAGGGCTGTTGGGTAAATACATCGTTCGCACAACCCCTTTAGGTCGATGGACAAGCAGAAGGGATAGTTTTGCCACTAGATGTGCCACTGTCATCTCGAGCACAGACACGCACACACACAGCATGCTTTCTGTCGCACATACTTAATAAGCGCATGATGATGACATTCTCAAAGCCCCCTCTTCTTTTTTTGTTCAAACACATCCTATTGTTTTATCAGTGGAGAAGGCTAATGTGGACAGATCATTTTTCTGCCACCTGGAATGTTCTGAATAATTTAGCGCACACATTTCTGTGTTTTTTTAAATTGCTCGAGCAAATATGTGACTAACGATCAGTGCCTAATGGAGGTTCCACAATATAATGTGGTGCAATCAAGTCAAAACAGCAAATAACATGTCGCTTTGGAAAACTTTCATTTCAAATTTCATAGCACAAAGTTTGAACACTTCCGCTGTATGTGGGTTTCTAGCCACCCACATGAACAATTGCCAATTAAAGTCATTCTAAGTGAAAGTTTGGCTTTGTTATTCGAAACTAAATACACGCAGCGTTCAATAAAAGATAGCATTTTTATTCATGCCGGTGCAACAAATCTCTTTATACCACTAACACAATGCCAATGGTCTCACTTTGCTACAGTACGAATTAAACAAATTTCTAAACAACTGCACCCTAAGCCGAGGCAACGGTCACATAAATTTCAATCATCAGCCCAATAGATTCCGTTCCGATCCGTATGACTAATAATCAAAACAACACACAACAATCAATGGCTAATATTAATGAACCAACCATCATCGGCGGTGTTCGCCGGCACGAGACTTCCGAATTTCAGCGACTGCATTAACAACCGCAATAAACATCACAGGAAAAACGAACCCCAACAAAACAAAAAGCCACCACCGGCACACGCTATTAGCATTGCACTGTGCTCGAGCCATTGTCCAGCTCTCGGCGGTGTCTTTTCCGCAGTGCGTACGGAAAATCGTTTCTTCACACCAGCCTCACCGATCGAACGCGTACACGCGTAGCAAAACCGCATCCGAACTGCATCGAGCCCAAAACAGTGCGGAGACTCATAAATTATCGAGTGACCTGAGGATCGAACGGTCCCTTCGGGTGGGATATTCGAGTGCGGTGCGGTGGTCAGTGTAATACGATTGCTATTTGTCCTGCCAAGGGGGCATACAACGAAGTCGGAGCTCTTTTCTCTCTCGATCGAAATACAAGGGGGATGTGAGCTAGCTGCACAAAGGAGAAGCAAAAGGACTACAACGGTGCGGTGTCAATGGCAGCGATGAGCAGCAGTAGACGGAATGACCGATCATGGGGGAAAAAAGGTACGAGCCAAAGGCATGATCACCTGGCCGATAGCGAATGGTTTTGCTTTTGAATGGCGAGAAGAGGCAAACTAGAGGGACAAATACAACAGTGAAAGACAAGCATTTGTAAGCCCTGGGTAGTACGGTTGTATGTTGAAGAGAATTATGCCTCATTGTGCTTTAACCAAAGTGTCAAAATATTGTTTAATTTGTGGTTTATTTTAAGTAGAAAAATAAGGTTCATATGGAATAAAGTAAGCTGTGTAAAACCTTTGCCGAAATATAATTTTTACAACCAACAAGCGCGCTTTATTTGCTCTTACTGTACTTGTAATCCGATACTGAAGTGTTTTAATTCACCTTCTTATTGTTCGAATCGCCTCGAAATGAAGCTGCAAACGTCTCTGTCCATTCTTGAACGCATCAAAACTTGACAAAGCACAAAGAACAGAAACCCAATTGAGTCTATGCTTTTCAACCATTGCTTCCAACTTTGCCGGCTGGTTGAGGCTCAAGTGAGCATAAAAAGTCGTCGCATGCCCAAATGCACCACCCCGGAACGGTTTCGGTGGGCTATCTTGGTGTGTGCCCTACTGATTATGCCACTTTCCTGTCCCGTATCACTCGGGCACGTGCACAGACAGAGCACACTTTTGGAGTTGTGCACGATGTGTGTAAGCGCGTAGCATATATCTTACGGCTTGTGTGCGCCTTATGCTGCGTGCGATATTGGCTCGTGCAAACGCTCTCCACATACTCAACACGATCATGCACCCGGACCCGTAGAGGCCCCTGGGTTTATTTATCTGTTGCGTTGTAGTTGTTGTGCTGTAGCATATTACCTTTGCAAAGGTGTTTATAATGGCGAACACACACGCACACACAAAATGCTTTTTAAAGACCGTCCCTTTTTCCACTATCTCACCCATTTTCGCTAATTGAACAATAGGCAAATGGGAGGATGGGTACCCGATATCGCAATTGAACACGCGCACAATTCGACCCGGTGATGCATCATCTGTGTTTGCCTTTTTTTCGGTGTCATTTTTGCAGAAAAGGTAAAAAATGTAAGAATAGGAAAAAATAACACTGTGGTAGGGCCGCAGCGCATCGGTGTGAGTAATTAAAAATGCTTTCATTTATGCTAATGAACGACAACAATTATCGCCCCGTTGCGGATGTTAGGATGTGCATTTGAGTGGTGTTTTTTTTTCTTTGCAATTCTCGGTGGGCATTTTGCAAACACAAAAAATGGAACACCCGGAGCGTTGGGAGCGTTGTATTTTGCAAGCAATTTCGCAATCGACCCGGGTGAGTATGATTGAGCATTGGGCATCGAGCATGTTGGACCGTTAAACACATAAAGGAACCGCGCGTTGAACAGCTGCACAGGAAACCATTTGATTGATTGGGTTGGGAGTGAGATGTGTTTTAAAGTGGACGCAAAATACATTTAGCAAAGAAATCTTTGAATGGACTTAAATGAGATTTTTTAACTGTTAAGGACAAACAGCTCTCGCGGCGTGGTGCATTAATATTCATATCGATTGACCCACTTCGCAGCGCAAGCGATAGCACAAGCGAAAACATAAACGCAGCCGCCAAAAGTTAAAATCTTCCAAATCCTGCGTGCACAATCGGACCATCTGCAGCTGCAGCCCTGATCCTGGGGTCTAGTCGTCAGCCCGAGAAGCAGGTTTGTTCCCTTTTATTCCTTGAGCTGGCGCTCGCACCTCATTAAGCTTGCACTCATGACTACGTCCCCGTTCAGCGCCCGTTGCTTATATGCACGGCGTGGATAACGATGGGAGTAATTAAAGTGGCAAGACCGCAAGCGTGTGCGCTGCTTTATGGTGGACACGTTTTACAATCACAAACCTCCACACAGCAGCAGTAGCAGCAGCTGTTGAGCAGTCAGTGTGAGAATTGCATGCTGCATGCTTTTGCATCTTGCCGATTACGCACAACTTGTCGCTCGATCGATATGACGTCATGGCTGAACGTTCGACCGATCGTGCGGAAAACAAAAGACTTTAATGCGTGCGATGAGATTTGTCTTCTCATAGGAAACAAAAAGAAAAAAACAAACAAACAAACATACTCACCGGAGGAACCATTCCGCGATGATTAATGGTCGAGAAATGCTCCCGGGGTCACACGGTTGACGGGTGAAATAGATATTTTCGATTTGTTTGCTTGTGGGTTCGGGTGTCTTTATTGTTTGTTTCAAGAGGCTCTCGCTCGCTCTCGATGGCTGCTTTCTTCATTTGTTTCGTACGTCTATTTTGTTTTCTGCGAAGAGCTCTAAAACTCGTGAGTCAGTTCAGGTGAAGATTGATTAATTTTACGATAATCGATAGCAGCTCCTCCTCAGCTGACCACACCACAGCCGTCGTCCGCGATGATAGCGCCAGTAGAACATGGCACATGTAGCAAAGAGTTCACAGAACTGGAAACCTCAACGGGTGTTTGGGTGAAATGAAAAATCGTTTATTGAAATGTTTCCAATCGCGCTTCCCCATCGCGGAGGAGGGGGAACCATAAACAGCTTGTTGAAACAATTTGAAACGGATCCTTGCCAAGCGACACAGGTACACGCCCTGGCTGCCTTCTTGTCCAGTGGATCTTTTGAATGAATTACAACGGCAAGCGCTGCCTCGAGAAGAATGCCCAAGTTGCGCAAGTGAAGCCCTGTCAATCAGAAAATTAATTTAATATCGTCGCCTCCAAACACCCTAGACAAATCGTTCACGGGAGAGAGCCAGCTCCTATGAAGAAGGTGATCGGTTATTGTGTGTGTGTTTTACTGTCCGTAAGTGGACTGTGCATGTGATGACGAAACGCCTTGTGGCTTCTGCATCAACCCAAAAAAAAAAAAAAAAAAAAAACATTTCATCAATCCTAACCCAACACGATGGGCGAGGGTGAGCAATAAAAGAGACAGAAAAAGGGTTTTTTTGTTGTTTTGTGACAGTGTTTGGGATAATTTACATAACATTTCAATAAATTACAACCACGCCACAACCGTCTGTCGGGTGTTGGGTTTTTGGGGGCTTTTTTCGCCTCCAGGAAGGATTGTTTATAGGTTTTTGGGTGTGTGCTTGCGCGTTTTTTTTTTCTGAGTAAGTTGAGCTAAAATTACCAAAAAAAGAAGGACCCACTGCACTCACACCCTGAACTACGCGTGATCTATACGGTGTGTAAGCATATTGTGTCGTTTTTTTTCGTACTGTGTGTTTATTACCGTATGTTTTTTTTCTGCTCTCAATTTCTGCTCGCTGTTTGTTCATTCATGAGCGTTTTATTGCTAAATTATTCACCCCCAGAGGAAGACGATTCACCCGACCGACTGTACCACGGCCCTCGGGAGATGTGTGTATCCCTTGCATTGTTTTACGCGGCTGGGGAAGGGTTGTTTTTTGGGCTGTGAGTAGCTTATCGCCCTGTAGACGAGCACGCTACGGAAGATGACATTGGCCGATGTCACCTCGGTGGTGGGTTTTTTTGTATTGCACCTGGAACCATATGCATTTGATCGGAAGCAATGAAGGTTTTTGGATGTAATTTACCTTGCAACTTCAATGAGATGTTGTTGTGGTTAAAGAGTAACCAGACTACATCACTGATAGGATTCATTTCTTACAGAGTTTCTATGCATTCTCTCACAAAAAAAGGAAAACAATTCTCTTTCTTTGTAACTGTTGTCGCATAACTCTCTTCGTAGTGCAATTAGAATACGTTTATTTACATGCCCGTCAGAATATATTTTCTCTTCTTGCATCAGCCCATTCCGTTCCAAAAAACCTACAAAGCATGCAGCACATTTCATCCATAGCTCATAATTTTCCCTGTCAAACACTTCGCTTATCGATCGGAATGGCAAAACAACTATCTTCCGATTTGAGGCCTCGCATACTTACTATAATTGCACCCATAGTGTGTGTGTGTGGGTGGGGAGAATGGGGTCGGGTGTGAAATAGTTCTCCACATAGCAGACGGGAAATAAAATAAAGTAACAAAACAAATACAACCATTCAATCGGCACGGTTGCTTCTTTGGGCCGATTGGAGCAGTTCCTTTGCGCGGCATGATTCCTCTGTCCGACTGTCCGACTGCTCGACGATCGACGTGCGCGAAAAGTGAAATACGACCGACGAACTGAATTCCAATCGATTTGTCGATAGTATTGTTCGTCCAGCCGGAACCGCAAGTTGCACCAGTGCGGTCTGAACTTTGAACCTGAAGCACTTTTCCTCAGGAACGCAGCCAATGCACCCAACAACAACGCACACACACACAGCGAGCGCGCACGTGTCGTTTTTGCCGTAGGTCAGTACGCAAAGTGCAGATACAGAGAAGTTGGTGCCGGAGTGCTGGACAGCGAAGAATTCATCATATCAGCCGGTTGCGATCGTAACCGCCTTGTCCGTTGCTCACCGTGGTTGTCGTTTGGACCACTGTTCCGGGAATTTCCACATCTAGCTGCTATGTGGTGCTAGACATTCCAGCTTGTGCGATGTGCAGAAATTGGAAGCAAGCAGAACTACTTCTGGAGAAGCCGTCGGGCCGGAGATGACGATGATGATGGGATTGAATCTCGGTGGCGAATAAAGTTGTCAGGATGTTGGCGACTCCTCCGGTCAGCTCTATTCTTTCCCCTGTTTCCAATCTCTGTTTAGTTCGTTTGCACCGTAAAGGGTAGCTCAGCAAGCAAAAACCAACGCCAAAACAGCCGATCGATCGGTGAAGTGCGATCACATGTTGCGGCTGTTGTTGCGCTTCACTCTTCTTGCGCCCTTTCCTGCACGCGCTCCCTAGCAACGGTTGCGCGACGTAACGAAAGATGCACCTGGACACCGGTATGAATCGCAGTTGCATTCGCAATGACAACAGGAGGCGTTTTTCTTACCTTCTCTGTCGGTAATTTATGCACATACGCACCACCGCAAAGCCAAGCTGTGAACTGTTTCTCGTAGCCGGTTTGCCACTTCACCGCTGGGGGAAGAAACGCACGCGACCTGCGCGGACCAGCGTCCACACAATGCACGGCAATCAGTTGGAGCAAGGCGTACGCCCCTCGCAAAAAAAGCCGATTTTGTTTTGATGAGTTTGTTGTGTTTGGTTTAGTCGACAACAGGGGGATGATATTTTTAAACATTTTATTCGCGTGCCTTCCTCCTTCCCTTCCATTTGCTCCTCTTCCCGTTCGAGCTGGATGCACTTTCGATTTCAGTGTTTTTAATTTCACGGACCTTTTTCTTTCCTCGCGGTGACCCGTTTCTTCTCTTCGCGAGCCTGCTCCTGCCTTACTTATGACATGGCGTCGGAGCTTCACATTACCATATTTCGTTGTCGACAAAAGGAGGCAGATTATTGATTACGGTTCACGCGATTCGTATCACTGACGCCGACGGACTGGTCGCATGTGTTATACCGCCCCATAGAGGCGGCGAAAGTGTCAATGCGTGAATTATTCGATCAACACTTGAACAATCGCGATCGTTATCGGGCTGCCGGGGGAAAACGGGATTTTATGATGTAAACGCAATCCCGCCCGTCGCCACCCATCCCCGCACAGGTGATAAGAATATGACGAACGATGACGGCACCGAGGTGTATGGGTCCTGTGTCCATTTTCCCTGTAACAGGACACACCGCACAAGGACACACCGTGCCACCTTTATGGGCGATTGTCGATGTGCCAAATGGGGGACTCTGGGTTTCGGGCGTGCTATGTATTTAGTGCCTGTAGCAATTTTCGGCACCCTAACACACACACACAGAAACCGCCAAGAGGGTAAGTGGTTTTTAATGAGCACCCTCGGCAATGATGGTCATATTTTGACTTGCTTCAGGAAGCTTTCCCAGTGCGCGCGGGCGACAACTACCCAATGGGGGTTTTTTTTATGTTGCTACTACCAGTTTTCTCTACCGGTGCCATCAATCTCCTGCACGTTCTCCCTTCTCGGGGCCCGAAGGCGAGGGCCCTTAAGGGTGTTCCGCGTTACGTTTTTAAGGTGTTGATATTTTTCACCTCGTTTCGGGGGCCATTTGTTTGTTTTTAATTTCGGTGTTTTGGGGCGACTCGTTCGAACGGCGCGGCCCGGGACTGAATTTAATTAGGATGGACAAGTGGAGATTCCGTTCGTGTGACTCCTTTTTTTTTTGCGTGCGCAACACACACGTGTGTGGGGAAAGTGACAACTCGGGAGGAGTAATTATGTGATAAAGAACCAACGCGGCGGCGGCGGCGGCAGTGCTTGCGTAATACGGTTGATCGCCGGCCCAAGCCGGACACGGAGCGCGAAAGCAAAGGAGCGGAAAAAACGACCGAGTGAATTTTAAATTAAGCACATTCTACGCGGTGTGTTGTCTGTAATCAAATACGGCTGGATGGTGGAAACAATGAGCAGATACAAACATGTGAAAGTAAAAAACGAGAGGCGCAGAATAAATTACATTTGCTACAAATGTGCACAATAAAACCGGAAAGATTCTTGCATCTGTAATGAGATTTTGAAGGATAAAAAATGAAAATAGGCGAAAAAGAGGAAATAAAATGTAATAAGGCGTATAAAATGGCTGAATGGATAGAAAAAAAGAGCGAAATAAATCCTTTTCAAGGTAAAAAGCACGTCAAAAATACCTTTTAACATCAAGCAAAGCTGATTGGTCCTTATTTTTCTCTCTCGCCCAAATCACATTCATCAACTGTTGTTGGCATTGTTGAACCTTTCCATTCAGAAGATGTCAGTTAGAAGTGACACTCTAACGACAGAAAAAACACGTGCTAATTAACTTTTGATTATGTAACATAAAGCACCACAACAACAGCCCAAAACCCCTCCCTGCGCAGTCTTTCCCCTCCCCATCGTTTGCGCTGTCTTGCCAATGACAGATCTTTATGCGGCTTTGCTCCTTACGCACGCGATACGAGCCAGCCGACCGGAGGCGAGCACAATCATTAATCAACATCACCTTCGAGGGGGTATCGATGCGATCGGGCAAGGTGGTGCGCGGAGGGGGCATGTTCGGCAATGTGTTCTTTCAATGTTTCGCGAGCATCCATTAATCAAAGCAATTAGCGGAATCGGGTATGAAAACCTTTCGATCTTGCCGCCAATTTCCCTCTTGCGTTCCAGCGGTGCTGCAGCTTGTGATAATCGAGGCGAGAGTGAGCACGAACTTTCCTTCACTGGAGTGGTTGAATTTCAACATACGTGTCCTTGCAAGATGCCGTGCAAGATGGTGTCGTTATGTTTCAACTCGAAACGACACGTGGCACACAACCGATACACACATTACGGGTGCCAAAACGTTTTCTCACCGTTTTGTTTGGTCCTAATTTTTTTGGTCCGGTTATATCCGCTTCCTGTATCCGCTTTCACTCTCCCCGCCGAGCACGCCTAACCTCAAAACACGCAACCCCTAATTCGATCTCAATAGCTGTTAAATTGTTAATGATAAATAAACGGCAACACACATCCTCCAGATCGGATCCGGTTCGGCGAGAGAAAGTAAAGTGATAGGGCAGAGAGTGAGTGAGTGAGAGAGTACGAAAAAAAGAAGCATATTCTTTCGCTCAAGAACGGTGAGTCGTTTTTCACGCCACTTTTTTCACGCCACTCGGAGGATACAGTGAGTGTGAGCGGGTTTTTCCATGCGATCTTTGTGGTACGACAGGCTACGGTCGAGCCGAGGGGTGGAATGATTTATGCTCATTGGTAATTATGAGTCGGAACAATCGAGGTGGGATTTGGTAGGAAGAGCTATGAAGTAGCACACAGAACCGGAGTGAAGCTGTTGGGTGAGAGTATATTATTCTTTATTTGTTTGTTTGCAGCACGATGAAGAGTTGTATTGGGATGAAGCTTGATAATAATTTGCATTAAGTATGTTAAGTAACAGAGGGTTGTTGTTTTAAGTTGTACAAACAATGTGCATGTGTTGTGGTCTTTTTTGATTAAACTTACGTATTTAAAATCAAACTTACATTAACTATAGGCGTATAACAACAAAAAGCGTATTAATTTTCGTTCGATTAACAAGAAAACGGACGAATTACTTAATCTCCTCGTACAACGATATAACTTTTGTTCTATAAATGTGGAAGGTAATTACGGGAGAGAAGATAAATCGCCCCATTAGATACGTTAATTTGACCACACACTCTCATCGCAACCATCCTTCCTTTCCATATTGCGTGACTCACCGACGTTTAACACTGTGGTGCCGAGGGCAAAACAAAAGGCGTGAGAAAATCCCTTTCTCAGTTTTGCTCTAATTTCGATGGGGTGACCATCCCTCAGTGGTTCGTGTTGCGGTTTTGGTTCTAGCTAGTCTAGGTGGTGGGATTTTCCTCCCATTTGAGTTAGGTGACTATTTGACGTTTCCCAAACGTTCCCCGAACCACTCTGTCACATGTTTTGGAGGCAGTTTTATGTCATAAACTCTTTTGAGAAATGTCCCTGTCCTTGAAAGTCCTTGCCACTCTCATATTTACTCACCAAAAGGCTAAAAGTTAATGAGGGCGTCTTCTAAACACAGACAAGACACATCTCTTCTTCGCTTCATTATCATTTGCATAGGACATGCGTGGCGACCACTTGGACATTCAGCGCGCAAGGGAAGATGCTAATCACCATAATCGCCACACGCCGCAACGTGATACACCCTCTTCCGGCCGCACAGAAGGCACACACACTTAAAAACGGCCCCACAACCCAAATTCCAAACATAAAGATTGCTCCCAACAAAAAAGGGTTAACTCGCAGAGAAGCTTGTAATTTGATCAGGTTCATCAACTACAGGCCGCTTCCGCAAAGAAAAGGATTAGGCGCAGTTCGGGAGCGCACGCATCCTCCCGGTGGTGGCACGACGAAACCCACCCGACGACGGCCATGTTGTCAAACAAAACTGACAAAAGCAGACATCTATTAGCGGTCATGCGTGCCGGGGATGATGAGTTTTTCCCCTGTTCAAATCTGTTCCCACTAGGACCGAGGGCGCACTAGAGGTGGGGGTTTTCCACTTGAAACACCGACCGTCGAGAAAAAGGGTTACATTACCGCCATTCAGCCCATGATGTACTCACAAATGAGATGAAGAGCAGCACGAGTTTAAAAATAAGATACACAAACACACACACACACACAGTCACCCGGAAGTGTATCAGCTTTAAAGCCGAGCCCCAGCAAAACAAGGGATGACGCAGTGCGTGATTTACGGCAGGAAGTTTAAAGTTCGGGCCTTTGTTTCGCACATTTCCCGGCACACTCACTCGGCACGGCCGCACTCACTCGATAGGTGGAAAAAGGAAAGGGGTAAAGGTGATGGGCAAGGCAGACTGACAGACACAAAACTATTAGCGGGCACAACAATGCCCGGTGTAATCAATTTAAAACGGCTCGAATAACTTCCGGACACCGGCGTGCCACCGGTTGTGCATTTATCAGTTCGCGAACGGTTGACAGGAAGCAGCCGGGCCGGCACGCGACCCAGTGTTGCTTGTGTTTACGGGGCGACGGTTTACGTTTGGTGAAAATTGGCGCGGTCTTATCGGGTAAGCGGGTGCACGGCAGCGGCGTTAGGGGCGTTTCCCGGGGGGTTGAATGTTTATGTTGCACTTAGTGTTGTGTTGTGGCCTTGATTTCGGTGGTCTTGTCGAAGAAGCGCTGTTACATGAGTATGCGAAATTTGAGTAGTTTTTTTTGTGTGTGATGTTCCGGATGTGTTGTTGATGTGTGATTTTCGATTACAGGACCAATTTGTTTGTTGTTTGGAAGAAGAGTCGTTATTGGAAAGCAGTACATGGTAAAAAAGTTAAAAAAAGAAGACAGAGACTAGATTTGACTTGAATTAACAACATATCAATGTACACCCATAAACAAACATTCCAATCCTCTTGATCGGATTGATAATATCTTGATTGTCTAATGATGTTCGAGGGCAAAGTCGTAAATCGTAAACAGACTCTAAAAGAGCTTTAATATCCACCATAAATGTACATAAATATAACCCGAGTGTGGAATAATACGTTTGTTATGACAGATTATTAAAACAGAGTCACTACCTCTGAACTATTCTCATAGCCACACACACATTCCTGTCTATTGAAATGTTGTCTTGTTCACAATTGTTTGAAAACATTACGCCTGCAACGATATAATAATCAAAGCGAGATGTTTTGTTCCAATTTATCCCTTTCCCCGGGTGGGCTCTGTCATAACCACACGTAACAAGAGGCAGCAAGTAAAACCTTATCCTTTTTCTATCATCTTCATTACGAGCTTGTAATAAATATCGCATCTTCCAGCGAGAGCATCCTTCATCAAAAGGATAAATACGTCGTTTATCGATTTCTCGGAATCGATCATTTTATCCTTTTAATCACGGACACTCGAGAATCTGCCTCCTACCGATCGACCGACGTAGCGTTAAAACCAAATTAACGGACAAAACCTCCAATGCTCACTGCGGCCGCTAATCCTTAACCAATAACTCAAACACACTGCGTTGTATTTGTGACAGGGATTCATGAAGCAAAAGCGAAAGTGTACGTGAAAAGGGAGAACGTACGAAGAATTGCGTCTTCTCACCGTCTTCCCACAGCGTGATGGTGTCGCACTAAATGATCAAATTAATGCCTCATCGAGTTTTTCTTCCACCCGATGAGGATGCGTGTTATTTTGTTGTCCTTTTATTTCTTCCTAGTTTCCTTTCATCCCCGAGGGAACCACACAAAAGGACGATTGGTGTTGAACAATTGCCGAGGGCTCTGCCGCAAGGAGGGTTGGTGAGCGCGAACGAAGACGATTTGCTGGTGCAGCCGGTATGTCTGGTGTTTTCGTGTCTTGGTCTCCGTCTGGTTAGTTAGTGTAGGTCTGGTAAGTTTGCCTGCTCATGGGGCACACTTCTGCTGCCTGCTGGATGCGTCCAGCTGTGCCACACATACCACGGCCAAGGTTTTGTTTTTGCTAACAGGGCGGATGATGCATGATGACGAGAAGGAATGGCATTCACCTTAAGGAACATGATCTTAATGACATGTGTGTGATATTTTCTGAGGATTATTATGCATCCCCATATTAGGAAGAACGTCGGGGAGTAGTTTTGTTTTGTTGAAGACTTTACCACAATAAAATTTAAGCTTTTATGAAGAAGAACGATAATTTAGTTTAAAAGTAAATCATCAAACTAACCTCATATCAAGGCAAAAATTTCAGTTTACAGTTTAAGTTATCAGAAACTCTCCCTTTCTCTTCACGCTTCTTTTCGAGACCTTAAAACTGGATCAGCTCGACCATTCCGTCTGCCATCCCAATCCACCGTTCGATCGAAATTCCACTTATTTTCCGCTGCGTTCTCTCTATCTCGAAACGGATATCTGTTTACATACCCTGCGAACGAGCGAAACAATGCGCTTGGCCATACCATGCGTGCCCTATGATGATCCTGCTGCACCACGCAACAACGGACTGCAGCATCGCTGTTTATGTTGCACCGCAGGAGGCCAGCCTCGATATGTGGTCGAGTAGCGTCGAGAATGGCCTTTAGCCTGCGGTTCTACACCGTGGTGATGACGATCGCAAGAATCTGTACGCATGCCTGTAACGCGGGCTCGTGTCCTTTCCGCTCAACCAAGCGCACGAGCCGACGAGACAGCTCCTCTCAATGCGTTTCGAGAGCATCTGTGCCTAGTGTAAAAGTGTAAAAACCTTCAAAAACACGTTCCGGGTGGCTCTCAATGTCGAGGAAAAGTGATGAACCAGAAGGATCTTTATGCATTTCCATCTTTTTTATTTCATTTTTACGTCCATCAAAAAGGCTTGAGTGTCGCGAGCATGACGAAATCAAATACCAACTAAATAGCGCTTCAGTTCATGTGTGCTTTGTTCTTGGTTCAACCGCCAATACGCTCTCGGTGGTCGGTTGTGTGATTGAGGGAAGCATCGCGACAGGCCCACGGTGAGGCTGAAATTCTTTATCCTAATGTGTCATCTCATGGCGCTGTAGCGAGGTGGAGAGGAAAAAGGGAAAGATTTTAGCGCACGCTTTTCGAGCGTTGGCGAGCTCCCGCTGAGCTAAAGTAGTCACCACTTACAGGAATAACCGAATCGAAACAATGTTTCCAGTTTTTTTGGTAGTTCTCACAAACTATTTTGTAACATATTTTAGGGGGTTTGATATGAGGAAAATGCGTGTCTCTAATGTCACGGGAATGTTCAAATCAGTTCGATTTTTCCTTCAAAATTTCAACCAATTTACCAACGATCAGGAAATTACAATTGTAATAATATTATGAAAATATATGTCATACATTACGTGGGAAGTATAGAATAACAGTTTCAATTGCGAATCTGAGGGTTGACAAAAATCCTACCGCTGAATAGCTCAGCATCATCATCATCAGCGCATATCAAGGACATCCTTATGCCGAACGTCGCGCGGCTCCTAAACGATTGTCCCCTCGAGACATCCATTACTTTCGCATTTGTATGGAAATGTCATACGCAAGCGGAAGGATGCCGTAAAAAAAGGACACTCCAAACTGAACGACAACGTCGAGAATGACGCTGAACGAGAGAGGAGAGTGAGAGACATGTAAAGATTTAAATTAAAAATCTGAAGAGACGATCCCGCGCGGTTCGACACTGTTGCCACATTAACGCACCTCGTGGGAGAAGGTGGGACCAAATCCAAACGGGGGATGGAAAAGGGTAGCATAAAACAGCAGGATTGCACAATATGTTGCACGACGAACAATTGCCCAAGTGCCCACTTGAGGATTGAGCCTCAACCGCTTCACAGTGCGTCGTGCTTGCTGTTTGAGTCCTGACCCTCGGTAGCACCGAAAGGCAGGGACGGCGGGCAGCGGTTCTTGTCAAGCCTTTTTTGCAACATTTTTAAAACACGCAAAATTATGATTACGTACGCTGGAAGAACGCTTTGGGTGACAAGTACGGGATGGCAGTGTTTTGTTTTCCCACGGTTTTTCGGGGGCTTCTGCAGCATATTGCACCGGTCGTAACGAGTTTAGCATAAAATCACAATTGACATTTCTATTACATACTCTCGTTGTGGAGGGGAAAAATTATGCGACAACGCTGAGATTGTATGCTAATGTGATCTGTTTGAAGAGGGGCAAATGTTTTGTACTCGCTGACAGATAGCTCAAAGAGTTGGGGAAAATATTTATCTTGTTCAGCGTTAGACACGATTAAAAGAATGCAACATAACGAATGGTTGTTTTTTTTCAGCAAGTCTAGAAACAATTTTACCACAACCTTTTTGACACGATCCCACGCTCTCGTTCAAGCGCGCTCTATGCCCCAAAGGTGGATAGGGATAAGAAAACGTGAGACACAAAAACCAGAGCACCAGATACCGAACCGCAATCACTTCAAACTTGCCAGCTAGCCCAGCTCGTCAAAACAGATTCATCAATCTGGCACTCGCTGGAATGCCGCTGTCTGTGGAATTTTGAAGCGAAAGCATGACACTGCCTCGCCGTTGAGCATAAATTATGCTTCACTTCTGGCTCGCCGAATCGCCACCTTCGGGGTTGCAGCACCCGGCAACAATCAGGGCCGGGGTGATGTTTCCATTAACAGTTCGAAGTTGAGACATCACGAACTGTTGAGCGTGGAAAGCGTCGTGGTTAATTGTTTTCTTTTGGCGCTGTGCTGTGCTTGGGTGCTCTTCTGGTGCTGATCGTTAGGTGCGGAAAGCTAGCTAGCTTCCAATTAGCAGTGTGGAACGGATAAGAAGCTGATGATGATGATGATGAGGAGGAGAAGATCGATGAAGTCATAGAACTTAAGGAGCCAAAGAAGAGGATAGAGGACAGAAATACGCAAAAGAGAATGAGTTGATGAAGGAAGAGAGATGTTTCCTTCACAACATTAAGGTATTCAACAAACAGTTTTATCCTTTTAAATAAATAACTAGTTTGTTGTATTTTCACGCTGTATCTATTCCCCTTTTAAAAGCACCACTTAACCGCAACCCTTTCTCTATGATATGTTCAGCCCTGCGTTCACACACAACATATTGTTTCATTCGGATCAAATTTGTTGCAATAAGTTTCTCACCCGATCTTCTCCCTTTGGGTGCAGATGGGTTATAGAGGAAAACAAAGAAAAAAAAACAAATACGGAGTGGAAATACGGAACCAGGTTCCATAAAAACAAACCATTAACCGTCACCAGAAATCCACAACAGCCCGGGGAAAAGAAGAGGTTTGTCTCCTGTGGTGCCATCCCGATGAGTGCACGATTAGTGTGCACAGAATGATTTTATGAACCCGAGAGCAGCTCGAAGAATTGTGGTAAAAGTTAACGATTATGACTGACAGCGTGTGTTGCTGCCGTTGCAATAGTGCGAGCATGCGGTTTACCACTGCACAAGCGCAACACACACACATATGCTGATGAGATGTCGCCAATCATTGCCAATCGATCCGGCACATTTCCATAAAACCAACGCCCTTACGACGGCGATGATGCTCGGCCAGAAGATGATGATGATGATGCATGAAATGTGTCTGCAATAATTGCAAAACTGTCGACCATTGCGGTTGGCACTGTTTGGTAGGGTTTGCGTGTGAAAATTTACGACCCTATGAGATGTAGAGCGGGACATTGTAGCCGCTCTCCGAACGAATCCTTTTCGCATCCACCATGGCAAAGGCAATGCGATAATATTTTGGGCCGTAATCGTAAATTTTGTTCATCAGAATTTATCCCCGAGTGTTCCCTAGCCCTCTACCATTGAAATTTGCGTAAATTAATACTCCCAGCGCGTTGCGAGCATTGTGCGTCCTGATAAATGTCAAGTTCATCGTCAATGCAGCTTGCATTGCGGGATGATTGACAATGTAATACGAAGCCTGCTGCTGCTACTGGTGCTACGAAAAGGGGAACGTCGTATCGAGAAGGATATGCGCTTTTCGGTGGGACGTACTTTGAGTCCCGCATAATGTGTTGCGCTCACGGGTTCAATATTGATGCCTGCTGCCTCGAAAAGGGATACCACCCAGGCAGATCGGGAAGGGTTTGGAATTGATGAGAAAACAAAACTGTTTGTATGATCGTTGGTACAGCAAAGCAGCTCAATATAGCGTGGAACTTTTATTGCATGTTAAAAAATCAACAGTTTGCATCAGACTTTATCATATCAACTGTCAAACGTGCGCGAATGAAGTGTTTCAATAGTAAAACTAACTCGTAAAAAGTGGAAACAATCCCATGCAAATTGTGTTTTATGGTTTCATCTGCTGCTGTTTCATCAAGCTCCTTATCATCATTTGTCATCAGGCGTAAGATTTTTTACGTTTTTTTTTATAAATGCACAGAATTTCAGATGAGTTGAAACTGAACGTTTAATTGTGCCCCTATCATACTCAACGGCATAATGCAAGCAAACCCTCCACCAGGCAAGCACGGCTCAAGGTGACGAAATGTGCAAAAACTCACCGCCACAGCGTCACCTGTTCCGTGCTTTATTGACACCTTTGCCAGTTAAGCTGCGCCGTTTGCAAAAGCTGCAAAACCAATGTCACTGTGGCTCGTAAGTCTCCGCAAAAGCTGCAATCTGCCTCCCATCGTTAATGAAGTGGCTTGCCAGATACGCTCGCGTGTTTTATTCACTTGCCATATCAAGGTGTGTGTGCACCTAGGACCGATCTAGCATGGCTGCGCCGGCATGCCGCCAAACGGGCACGTGCTTTTGATTCCATCTGCTACGCGCAAGCCTCAGCAGCCGCCGCACAGCTTAATCGTGCGCAACGGTCAACAGCAACCCGTCTCCTAGACACAGGCGCGCGTCTTGATTGGAAGGGCAAGCAACAACCAAGCAAACCAAGCAAGCTGAGGGAGCTCTTATGATTTCTTATGCAAAAGGCCCGGCTGCAGCTAGACCGTTGCCTGGGCAGATGTGCATGACCATCTTACCGTCCGCGGCGATCACCGGGAGGGTTCTACAGGGATAGTTCACGGCTGGGGTACGACGATTCGATCTGTGGTTGGTGCTGTTTGCATTCCGTTTTTGTCTCTCCCATTCTATCTTTTGTGCCTGTTTGCGCGTGTCCATGTGGTTTAACCTTTGCCAGCGTTACCGCAATCATCGGATTAACACATACAGACACCCTTGACTGGCCCTGGAGGATTCCCTGGACGAGGGAAAAAGTCCTTCTGTCAAAGACAATACTATTCATGATTTGCCTTTCATTCCCTCTCACTCCTGCTCGTAACGTACGCCTCGAGTGTTGTCTTAATGTGTGTTGCGGTTAAATACGTATTAATTCACCAGGATTTACATCTGCCTTTTATGTTTCTATTATGTGTGCCTCCGACGAGTCGAGGGTTCGGTTACGGTATCGGCCCTTTATCTGTCCATCATCATCGCTGTCCAGGGGAAGGAGGGGAAGGGAACGTTCTACCTTCCGAAAAAGGACAACCCACGAGTCATCGTTTTAATCCTTTCTTCTCGACCTCTCTCTACCGAACCGTTGGCCAAGGGAACGATATGACTCTTCGGATCCCTGCTTTGGGATCCTTTCTGCGTATCTGTTGGCGTGTCTGTGGCTTATGCGCAGGTGAACACTACTTCCATAACGGCCATCGGTGTTCGTTGCGTTACATTCGTTTGTGATCCATTGGGTGTATTTTGTTGGTGTAGAGAATCCTTTGTGAATGGAATGTTTGAACGGGTGTGACGCAGTAAAAGGATTTAATTTGCTTGGGGTTCGAATTGATTGAGTATAGAGAAGATTGAGAGATCAATGTTTGGGGTGCTAAAGTTAAGAGGCTTATGATTGAAAATTTATTACGAATATTGACTGTGGAGTATACGGCACAATGATTTCATGAGTTGTATTTGAAGGCATATATTCAATTATAATTACAACATCATCTGTAAAATAATATCATGTTCTTACTTAAGCAACTAAACATCGAACATCTCTTGAATATCCAGCACTTTGAGCAAAGATTCGAACACTATTTGAAGAAGTGTCTATTTACTCAAGTACGACACAACACAGAACCAATCAACTGCTCCGTATCGTACTTTCCCGGTCCAATGGTTTGCGTTTCACAGCTTCATTACTGATTGTGTTTAATCTCTGTGCAAACGACACAGGAACAGGAACCGTCGAAGCAATGGTTGTGGCAACGATACTCTCGGGCTCGTGTTCTTATCGGAACACCGTAGGACTCTTCATCCCCAGTCGTTGTAAAACGGCTCATCCTTTAATTCAAACACAATCAAACGAAGCATGCAAAACGAATGTATGCTCGGCGCTATCGGAAAAAGCGAAAGGGAAAGGGAAGTCTTGAGAGCGAGAGAGGAAATTCATCGAATCCGACATTCCGTATTTCTGCGAAACGATGTCCTGACGCAAGAGAGTTCAGTTCAAACGGAATGAACCGGATATCACAACGTACTACACAACCACAGCATCATCATTATCGTCATCAGCAGCAGACATGTGTGTGTGTGTGTGTAACCACATGCGGCACCGGAATTGTTTTATCTGATAAAATATCTAATTAGAAGTGGAAGAGCAACATAAAAGAAATCCGTACCGCAAGCCCGACCGATCCTCAAAGCCGTAACCGATCCAATCGCTTACGGATGCAGTCAGTCGTGTCGAAAGCTGAACCGAACACTACCACCGGAACACACTGGTGATAATTGGCCAGAGGTGCTTCCCGGGCTGAGCGCTCCCACACACCGTAGCTATGGATTGTAGTAGCTGGAACCGTATATGCGTATTCATGTGGTCTAATCGCTTCGCTTTGTGAGTCGCTTCGTTAAACATGGATCCCCTGATTTTCCTCCCGGAAGACCATTACCCTGTGATGCTCGATATGGCGCTCCATTCGCTTGCTGTACGTTGTTTTTTGTGGTGTGGTCTCCATCAGAGAGAGAGAGAGGGGAATTAGAGATTAATTTAGATGTACAAATAAACGGTGATTACGTTATCGCAAACAAATACGATCCTTTGCCACAGATTCATTCAGGCGTGTCTACGCGTTCACTTTTTCATCTGTGTGTGGCGGCGTTTTTTTATGGTTAAATATGTTGGTCTTTGTTTCCCTGATGGCATATTGGAAGAGGAAATAATGGGGATGAAGCGTGGATGTTAGGTTGTAATTAGATATGCAGACATTTTATGCTCTGATAAGAACCAAATCGATTAAACTGTGATTGAGTGCAGTATTTGAAGAGCAAACGCTAGTACTGCAAAAGCTCATATACATTTTAATATTGATATTAGGAGCCTTTAGTATAATTGACCCTTAAAAAATAACCAATATCAATATGCGAAACCAAAAACAAACATTAATTTTCATAAAAAATGTATCCCTACATGAGCGTGTCGTGATTTCCTGTTAAAAAATGATGGTATCGCGTAGATAGATGAACATTAAATAAGGGATCAGAAGCATGTAGCTTCAATAGGCTCAGGATTTTCGACTTCAACTAATAAAACCTCTTGATGGACGGTAAGAAGCGAAAGAGACGAACAAGCCAACACTGTGACTCCATTTTGTTCAATTTCCATCTCGGTATGGTAAATTCTCCAAAACGTTACTCTCAATTAAGTAGCCTCTCCATAAAACTGTGGCTGCAAATCGTATTTGCCCAAGTACTTGAGCATTCTCATCCATAGGCAGCACAGGGAGGATTCACTCACCCTGCACACAAAGTCCAAGTGTGGAAATTTTCCCCGTTTTCAAATTTGGTGGCTCGTTCATTGTGCCGCGCAGGGTTTGGTGCTTAATGAAAATTAATTGAAGAAGAATGCCGCCCTAAGCGGCCGTCCCAAAACTCGGCTGTACCATGGCTGGATTCGTAGTTAATAATCAAATCATTTGCTGGCGTGCGCTACGTGTAGCCCGTCTGTTGCTTCTTCTTTTTCTTGGGGAGGGAAAAGCGTGTTTTGCAGCTACTCTGTGGCAGACAATTTTTTCCACCCGAGCGCATTGGGAAAGAAAACCGTCCGCCGTAAGGGCCACCATGAATTAACACGCCTCGTGCACATTTTGGACGGGCGCTGGCGCGCTTAATGCGAGTATTAATCATAGGTCGGTGGACTGTCGAGAGGCCGTTTCAAAAGGAGCCGTTGTGTTCTGTGGCTCCAGTGTGTGTGTGTCTGTCATCTAGGAAGAGAGTCGTCACCTAACCTTCACGACTACCACTGTAAAGTTCTTTCGTGTCTAGCCAACTGCTCGTAATCGTCTCTCGCTGGTGGGGATGATTCTTGTCTGTCTGCGGTAGCGAAGAAACTGAGTGGAACATCTGGATGTGGACCGCTGACGACCAAAGGTAGTCTCTTGATCGGTCGCAACACAAACCCCCTTCTTATCGTGCGGCAATCAAAAGATGCTGGTTGGACAAAACTAGACAGTCGGTCGCGTTTCGAGACATTAAGAAAGGCACAACGGTTGACCGGGGGCCGTGTGCAGTCAGTCACTGTAAACAATCAATTTATGGCTGGACACCTGGGAGCAACACCGGGGGCTTCAAACGGAGTGTACAGTGGGATCCACATCGTGTACATCCGGTCCTTCGCATCCACCTGTGGATGGCGGGAATTGGGGTACGCTGTAGCGTAGTAGAAGTTGCAACTTCAAAGAAAGGCAACAAAGGAAAAGTCGTTCTCCCACAGGTCGTTAAAAGGAGTTGTGTCACCGTTGTGCGAAAGAAGAGGGTCATTTTGTTTCTGAGAAACAAAAGGCCGTTTCGCCTTTCTAGTTGAGCTGTTCAAGGCACATGCTTGGCCACGCAAATGGCCGCTCAAACGGCTGAGTGCTCATGCACAAAGAAAGTATGGCCGTTATGCAAAAAGGTGCATTAAGATGGCTTCCATGAGCGCTAAGGTTACTTGAAATAGGAATGGAAATTACCAGCATAAGCAAATTTCCAGCACCAAAGACTCACAAGATGTATTTTTACATAATTTTTAGTTTTACATGGGATGTTGTTGCAAGATACTAGAAGCTTAATCCCATCTGGTAATCTTTGAAGATAGTTCCTCTTCAAAAAACCTTTTCCCCATCATTCACACATCCCTTCTTCAATATCGAGTGTCGGTCTGTTGACGAGTCGTCTCACACACATTTCCCGATGCACGAGCAACCTCAGAGCGCAGCACAAAGCAAACGACGTTCAAAGACTCCTGTTTAAAGTGCCCGCATTGATGCATTAATTAATAGTTATTAAAATTTCCCTACACTCCATCATTGGAATAGGTCGTTTATTGCAGTGCTCAATCATAAACAATATTTTATTGGCATGCTCGACGCCGCCGGGACTCCACTGCGACGCCTGCCCCGCCTGCATCACAAGGCATGCAGGAAGGCCAGAATCAACACAGGAAGGGAAAAGGTCATCCTCGAGAGCGGAGAACAGTCGACCCGTGTGAAGGATTCTGTTTCATGGCACAAAATTAAGCACGGGAATTTGGTAACTCGGTATGGAAATCCGGCTGCTTTCCAGAAGAGCTCATGCTGTGGCGTAGCTTTTGATGGGGCAATCTTCTTACTCGGAACAAGGCACACAATTTGAACACCTGTGGAATTCCCAATCCACTCGGGACCGGAACAAGTGTCTCAAGGATAATAAAAAGGTTCTCCTGTCTAATCTGCATTAGACAAGCTGACAACTGAAAACCGGATGCTGGTGTGATAGAAAGTAAGCAAACGAGCTTTTTCCACCGGTACACATAGGGGTGGCTCTTGGTGTGAAGGAATTAAGCTTCGCAGCTCTCGCTTCCGTAGGTTCGTCATTCTCACACTGGGGCTGTTTGATAGATAAATAACAACAGATCATCATTTCGTCGTTGGTCGCGCGAAACCTCCACCACTTAATTGTATTTTATGGAGTAGATTTCCTAATCGGATAAAAATTATCCATCCATTGAGGCGAAAAGCCTCGACCAAATCCTGCGTTCGCGTTCATTTGAGCCACGGCAGGGAGAAATAGAGGATGTGGGAACAACCGGAATCGAGTCCTTTTTGCCCTTCTTTTCGGGGCGCTTCAACATATTCTGCTAGCTTTCTGCGTTTCTCTTTTGCTCTTGTTTTTCAATCGATTTCCGATCTCGATTCCCAAACGTTTGAAGCGTACTGGATCTTCGGTTAGAACGAAAACTCTGCTGCAGAAAAGTGCATCTCACAGTGTACCTTTGATCAAATGGCAAGCTTCACTTTCTCTCCTGTGTACCTTGAAGTGTTACAATCGAGCGTTCGAAGCCCACCCGTGGTGTGGCGGGAAAATCATATTTTTCCTTCCATCGATGAACGAAAAGCGATAAGAACGGGAACCGGCAATCACCAGCCGAGCCGGGAGTTAGAACGCTCAACACTTTTCCAGTCCCTGCAGTTAGGTTTGCCGTTTGGAAAATGTGTTAGAGCGCGTCAGCGTTAACACAGCGAGGGCTCAATTGGTGCTCATTAAATAAGATTTCTAGCTGCAGATAAGTTGGTTGTCCGGTCCCGCAAACACGACACGCTCACGACGGGCGGGAAACAGGACGAGGGAACGCCATTAAGATTAAGGGCTGGGAATTTGTGGTAACTGTTTTTGCGCCACTTTACCCACTCCGGGGCTGGCGTTTGTCGGCTGGCTTCTCACCCGACTGTCGAAAGGCTCATCGGAAAGATCGGTTCGGGATGATAGCAATTAGCTGCTGCGGATTGATGGATGAGGAAGCAATCGTTGCGAATTTTATCGGAAGTTGACTCTTTGTTTCTTCTCCTGCCGTTCCGTTTTGCTCACCTGGTTACAGGACGGTTATTGATGCGAGGATGAGATTTTTTCTCCGGTCAATGGGTATATCATGCACCGGGAAACAATGACCGGTCGATAAAATCTTGGGCAAAGGGCTGACTTTGTGATTTGTGTTGAAACGCTAGAGGATAAATGCGAAACGCTTGTGAAAAGATATTGATATAGGTTAGGGACGATGAGTTTTACTAAATTTATACAACGGAATGTAAAAGTATTGGTTTATCAGTTGATATTCTTTTACCCATCAATATTTGTAATCAAATTATTTAAATAAATATTATTTGTAGAAGCATTGAATAGCTAAACTGTGTCTTTACGTGAAGGGTAACAAACAAAAAGTGGAAATAAAATGCATAATTGCACTGAACAAGATAGATGAACCATCCGGGCATGAAGTAAAAAACAAATTATTCCTCAAACTCAAAATGAGACTCATTCAATTACCATAGATCCTAATCAACGGCTATTGAGATTGCATCTCACGCCCAACGAGTGAAGCCTAGATATTGATGTATTAATATAAATTAATTGACATTTCTTGCAGCGGACGAATCATGATCAGCGAATGGGAAATTACCGTAATAGAGCAGTTGATCAATGTCACCAGCCGGGTTCATTCAAAACGTTGCGGTCCCGACCTAAACCACAAACCGTGATATAGATCCTCCAGAAGCTCCCCAGCGAGCGGAGCAGAGAATGCAAGAAAACCGGAAGGAACGAAAAGGAAGGCAGTACGGGAAACCGTCTCTATGTATGTCTATGTCTACGGCCTACATAACTGGTGATAATGGATTGGCTTTAATTTGATTTTGTCGAGCCACTCGTGCCGTCCTTCCCGGCATCCCGCAAACGAAAATTCTGCTGGTTCTGACCGCCTGATCGGTTTCCAGGATGGCTAGAATGGAGCACAAAGTAAAAGAACTGAGATTGTGACACTAAATTGTCACCCTAATGGAGGCCGTCACTCGGAAGTAAGCTCAAGGTTCCGAGGTCAGCCGTCATCTTGATCGTGATAGAATTAGAAGACAGCTCGAGCACCCGCACCATTGGCACCATCGATGCCCTAAAGGTCAGCAGCTCCGGGGACAGGAAATCGTACGTCGATAATTAAAACATAATGCAATCTGCAGGAATTGTTGGCTTGTGGAAAAAGTAGCCCACGGGACGCTGACAAAACAATCTTTAAGACTTCATCGCCAAGTGGCCTTAACGTACATTTCCATCAAGTACTTCTGTCGTGCGGCGAAGGACCGAATCTCTCGGTACAGACGCCATCTGATTCGTTGAGCCGGTCCACACGGAGGGCGGAGCTACGCGAGCATAAATGCATTGAAGTGGAACCAATTCATAGCCCATCAAGAGAGCATGGCACAGCATACCAAGAGAAGCGAAGAGAGTCACCGCGGGGGTTTTATGCTGCGCTATGGTTTATGCTATAGGAAAAGAGTCATATTTAGGGGAAAATAGAGAGCTTGAGAGAGCGACCCATGAGGAAGCTTCTCAGTTATGCTGTACACATAGAAGCCTAGCGGGTCATAGAGGTTCGCCGAGGATGCAGTCTTCGATCAGTTCACATTGCGCACTCGACCCGGTAGGACGCGCGACCGCAAAGCCAAGGTTGAGTGAATATTTACCCAGTCGTCTGGACGGGAATCGAGAATGTTATCGAGCGATGTAGTATAATTTATACGTGTCGTACAATCATCGATCAGTGACGTGGCTTAGCAATAAAGTTAAACCTGAATAGTGCGTTGTGACGTGACTGTGAGATTGTTTTGATATTCAGGGTGGATTATAGAACAAACTGTATATGAGAAGTGTGTCGTTCGTGTCGTACTTCATTGATTTAATGTGTGAATACGAAGTGGACCAACGTCAACAAAACGAAATTGAATTATTGTGCCCAAAATTCAATTGATCCCTTTGGTTCAAGTTCTCGCGACCAACTTGACGGTCGAGAGAGTGATTGCGAAAACGACGCAAGTTTATTAAGACATCAGCCCAAACTGACAGCGCAAAAGACAACATGGTGATTGTGTAAGTTTAGCGCTGCTTTATGCGTGCCGTGATCGATCAAGCCCGCTCGATCGGAGCCGTATTTCCGTGTTCCAGAGTGTCCGGGCCAGCTTTGATTAATGGTGTCTCGTATCTTTTTGATTATCGTTTCGCAAACAGGCAATCGAACGTGATCAACTCGAGCGGTGGCGGTGGACAGCTCGGTATGGACTGGGACATTAACGATCCCAGTGTACCGATCGTGACGGAGTCAGACTACGATGCATTTAACGAGTGGAGTGATGGCCACTGTCGCTACATTTATCGAGGCACGAGCGAAGAGGCAAAGCGCCATTCGTCCGGCTGGGCGATGCGCAACACCAACAACCACAACGTGAACATCCTAAAGAAAAGCTGCCTGGGAGTGTTGGTCTGCTCGGCCGGCTGTATCCTGCCGAACGGGGACAAAATCCATCTCCGGCCGGCCATATGCGATAAGGCACGGCGCAAACAGCAAGGCAAAGCGTGTCCCAACAGGTGAGAGGATCATGATGAGGAATCAAGTTGAAATGGTTTAAGAGATACAAGTGTGCTAATGAGTCTGCTTCGTTGATACTTAATATCAGGTTATGCATTGGAGGTATTTTGGAGATTCTTCCATGCCGAGGACATTGCGGCTACCCGGTGACACACTTCTGGCGCCACACGCCACATGCGATATTTTTCCAAGCCAAAGGAGTCCATGACCATCCGCGCCCCGAAGCGAAGTCATCTGGTGAGACACGTCGTGTGTTGGGACTTGGACGGCGTGAGCGAGTACTTCGGACAGTGCAATCAAAAATGAACAAGGTAGGTTAAGATGTCCCAGCTTCGTCAAAAGCCGCTGTTTCTTATTGCCATGTATTTTGAATTGTGCATTCTACAGATTAATGGGATTAAACAGTCCAGGAAGTCTTCAAAGCAGCATTACACCATCGCAAAAGCAACGAGCTACAGTTCCATTTCCTCAAATGAAGTCGTCAAGTCGCCGGACTCGTCCTTCGAAGACAGCAACTATCAGATGGATTATCTGACTGGATCGTCTGCCCCTAATGGCTGTACCTATAATGTAAACCACCATCCTCCAGTACAACAACAGACGCACCCGATTCAGCAACAACAGGCACTACAATGTCCACAAAATCCGCCGCAAGATTACACACAGAACTGCTTTTACGATACTAACTTCATCCATCCGGAGGAAATCTTCCAACTGGACCAACCACTGCGACCAATAGCCAGTTCCGGCAACAATAAGTACCAGCCACAGCAGCATCCAAGCGGCTCACCCACCGGTAACATGTTCGATCTGGACCTTGGAGCGGACGGCAAGTCCTCCTACAGCGGTAAAAGTGACCAATTTTCCTCCTACCGTGGACCAGAGTACGCCACCACCGGCATTGGACGGTACTTTGACTGCGTCAAGTACGAAAGCAATACCGATACGGACACGGCCAGCCTTACCAGCAGCGGGTGCTCCAGCGTGCTCGACGACATTGCGTACTACGCAAGTCCGCAGGTCGATTATCAGAACAACAACCACACCAATAACAACTCCCTTGCACAACTGGACATGAACAAGATCGGTCTGCGTGCGTGCGACGGCATCAATTCGTTTTTTAATAGCCAATCAAGTTGCGTGTCACCGACGACTAATGATCACAAGTCGTCTGACCCGGGCCAGCACACTCATCAGCAGCAACTGGACGCGTACGGGACACTAAGCTACGAGAATTACAGTGCGTCTTCCTCCCCGAATGCGTCCCAGCTGTACGGGAGCTACGACACGACGGTCGGACAAACTTTGGGCCAATCGTTGACTCATACCTCCACCTCACCCCACTCGACCGATGGACGGATGGTGCCGACGACTCAGATGGTTGGTGCTGCTACCATATCTTCTTGTGACATGTCCCCTCAGCAGCAGCAGCAGCAGCATCAACAACAGTGTAATAGCACGGTGGGTTCAATGAGTGAGACAACGACAGCGGACAATGGTTGCTGGTGGAATAATAGCTTCTTCCAGACAACTTTGGGGACGTCTGCGAGCGGCACGGATGGATGGAACCAGGCGTATCACGAAAGCTCGGTACCCGTCGGCAATCATAACCACCACCAGCAGCAGCAACAGTTAGACCAGCAATACTACGGTCTAGAGCAGTGTGAATATCTCAGCTAGATGGGGTGAACAACCATCCTTTGTAGATAGCGTTAGAAGATGATCTCTTATGTTGTCGACTTTGTTACTCTACTTGCATTTAGTGTGAGGCTCGATAGGTGACCTGTCACTGCGTTAATCATTCCGTACTGATCTATTCATTTTGTGTTAGTCGTTAAGCATTGTCGCATTTCTGTTCTTAGACTAAGGGAAGCAACCGGCTTCGATGAAACGTAAATCAAAGTACCAAGGTAGGATGTCTTAGAATAATTTTAGTGTGTTTTTTTATACATATAATACTAGATCTAGAACAAGGGACTTTTTTATCTCTCTAATATGCTCTCCAAGGAGTCACACCTACCACACATTCACCACCGGCCTCACAGTTTGATATTTTTTGTGGAACACTTTAGCCTCCGAAGACAAGGATCAGGGCGATCGGTGAATGGACGCACCAGTGTTTCGAAGAATGGCTGATTAGTTTTGTAAGGGTTTGTTTTGTTGAAACAGTTCTAGTCACTGGAGTATCGATTATATTTGTGAAAATAAATAAAAATAGCTATACAAAAGATAAACAGATTTCTTTCTATTCCCTATACTTCATCTCCCTTTGTTACATTTGGCAATCCCTTTTTGGAAGTGACGTGATTTCTCCGTCACACTAGTCGTACACATTTAAAAAAATCAATGACACGTAATGAGCTTTTATTGGACCAATTTAAAACGGTTACAAGCGACACATATCAAAACAGCACCGGAAAGAAAGGATCAAAAAGGACCAGAACGCTCCCGGCAATTCGAAAAGCGTGTCATAACGGTAGTTTTAATGTCACTTTCCACAAATGCATAATAAAAAAGACCCAGCGAAAGAAAGAAAGAAAGAAAGCAAGAAAGGGGACCCCAAAAACATCACCCCTCGGTTGAAATGATGCAAAAAACTGTTTGCAAAAAAAATAAAAAAGGAACTGGAAACAAGAAAGGTACGGTACCATCAAAAAAAGGCCAACCGTCACGAAAAACCGACAATCGACAACACCTAAAGCTGCGTCGAAATAAAAAGCCCGTGAAAAGCGAAATGGCAGAGACAGAAAAACACAACCCAACACCAACTTTCACCATAATCCCACGGGTTTTCCACCGGTCTGTGTTCAGGGGTTGGCATTTGATTAATTTGATCCGTACGCCCCTGCAATTAAGTAGCAAAACTACCAGCAATCGGGGCGAGAGAACGCGAGCGAGTGAGAGAGCGCTGCTAAACAGCTAACATACGTTAAATGAAGTGAACCTCATGTAGTCCTTCAACGCCGCCATGGCCATCCCTTTTTCCCAACCCAACCATTTCGTGGGATGTTTGCAGGTCCTGTGAAGAGCAGTTACCGCAGAACGGATCGCGCATCGCCCGCCCGTGTATGCCTTTTCCAGTGGAAAATTAACGCACTAGAGCTGTTGATAAGAGGGCAAAAGGCTTGGGCGAGGGAGAGTGTTTGAAATCGAACGCCCGAATCTGAAACCAACGGGACCTCATGACGTTCACCCCACTGATGGTAGAACACACAAACAAACAGGGCTGAACGATGTCATTTATCAAAACAATATTTATATTTCTATTATGACGCTTGCCTTGGGAAGACACTACGACAGCTCGATGACCGCAGGGACGTCAACCAGCCCCTAGAGACACACACCGCGCCTCACCCTGGCAAGAGAAATGGGAAAGCCTTTTTTCCCCCTGAACGGATTTAGAGTGCCGGTAATCGAAGCCGGGACGCGTGCGCTGATCTATTTTTTGCACAAATTGTCATCCCCATCCCCCAGGGGTATTGAGTGTCTGCGCTGGAGTAGGTTAGGAAAAAACTAATTTGAATACAAATCCGTTTTTTGTACAACCAATTTTCCAGTGCCTTCGAAAGAAGGTTGGGCGCGTTTAAAAGCGCGCATTAATCACCGTGATTTGCATACATTATCGATTGCCTGTGCGAGTGTTTAGTGGCACGAACGGTGCACTAGAGTGGAAGAGTGCTTCGATGGATTCGATTACAGAAAACGGAGTCAGTACGCGTGCCTTCGACTTTACGTTTTCCTCCATTAGCTTTATTAGGGCTACACACAATAAACGCGGAAAAGCGGTTCGTCGCGTTTGGAGTGCGTGCATAATTAAAAGAGCAAACATATATCATCCCCGTGTCAATGCGAGGCTTACATGTGTTATGCAAATTAGGCCGAAAAACGCATTGATCGCAACACGAACGCGACTCCCTTGCGCCCTCGGGTTTACTGCTGAGGCTTGCACGGAGGGTTGCTGACCGTTGTTTTGCTAAAAATGTTGCTAAAATACGGCAGAGCGCAGGGGCCTGGAAACTGCACACGATGGCTGGGTATGTATAAACGAAGCAACATTTCATTTTTCTGACAGAAATGAGAAATAATTGCTCAATTGCTCGCAGAAAAACTCAGGCTCGCTAATGAATGCTGCCGCGCTGGGCCTCTCTTAACGGCAAAACGATCAGTTTCGCTTAATTGGGTGTAGGGTGTGATGCTTGGGTGTAGTAAGTGTTTTGTTGCGCTCAATGCGTTGATATAAATCAGTGATGTCACGAAAGAAGCAATATGAATATTTTAACAAAACAATGTTTACGTAATTCTATCAAAATTTCAACTATTATAAACACTTGAGTCTCATGTTGTATATTAAAACAATAAACCCTCTTTTCAAAATCTGTTCTAATAGGCAAAACAAAGAATCAGAAGATTTAAGAACTCAAAGCATGGAACACTCTACATTGCTTCTTAAGTCCTTTCACTAAGAACTCTTCATGTTTATGAAAATTATTTCCTTCTCATAATTAAAGTGGTCGTAAGTAGCGCCTCTCCTAGCGGCACCCTTAAAAGAAACTACCCTCAGCTAAAGAAAACCGTACCACCCAGCAAGCTCCCAGAATCCATGGCTATCGATTTCAAACGTTTGACAAGCGAAAACATACACACGATCATTCCCTTTTATTTCTGCAACAAATTCGTTGCATTTGGGCGCCATAGCTGTGATGCAATTTCGGCACAAAACACGCATAATTCCATCCGACCGTGTAATGGTGCATGATACAATCGCAATAAAACTCCACAAGAGCCCTCCAATGGCACAATGGCTTAAGCAGGCCTCTCGCAGACCTACGTTTGTTGATGTCTCAAGACAGAGCCGGGACCGCTGCCGGTTGAGCCCTCTGCGACCAGCAGTATCCTAGGCGACACAAGCATTCGGAACCCTCTCAACGCGCAACTCCTCGATTGTTCTACAAGAATGGGAAGAAATTGCTCAATCTCAAACGCACGATCTCCTCTCCTTTTCGTACTCGTAAAGCCACGCCAGGGGCCACCGAGAGGCAACAGAAACGGAGTGCTGCTGGAATTTGCTACTGTATCACATGTCCTTCCGCCCAGACCGGGAGTCGATGTACGGAGCGTAGCCCAGGGGCGGGTGACTTTCAAGAGGTTATTGTTCTCTCGGTGCCCTACACAGTGTGCAGGACCTTCCGGGGTCTGACGGAAGGTCGCCTTGGCAACCGAGTTTGACACTATCGCTACGAATTATTCACGCACTCGTGAATGCGGTGAATAGTCGCGTGAAACGGATATAGTTCCAGCGGGGGCATAGCAGAGGGAAATAAATCTCTACCGAAAACACAGTTAAAACATGTCGGACGTGTTTGTGGTCTTTTTCTACTTCCACAAGGATGGATGTAGCGTTGTAGATTCAACAGCTAAAGTTTGCTGGTGCTAGCAAGGGCTGGTGGTATAGTCCGGGGGAAGATTTTATTGCAGATAATAATTTGTATTCGGAAATGTTGCCTCCAGAAATGTCAGGCTTTTTTGCTTTGCTGTTGACTTGTTTTGAGCTTCTTTGTTGATGCAGTTTGAGCATTTCCCATCCACTGGTGTTTGGGTGAAGCGCCGAAGCCATGTGACTCTAAAACGGTTGTGGCTGGGATTAGTCGCCATAGTGACAACACGTGGAAACTCCTGTTTGGGATGTTGGTACATTCTTTATGAAACATTTCGTTCTGGAGATCATATCTCTCCCGAGAAGATTTTTAATGTGAAATAATGTTTCTTCGGAGAAGCTAGCCATCTGCAATGTTGAAGATGTTGGCAAGTTTTTAATACCTATATAACCATTAATTTCTCGTAATGTCCTTTCATAAATCCTCCATTTTCCATACTCATCAATCGTTCATACGTCACATCAAACTGCATTTGTACTGATGGGATGTTCTGCTATTCTATCCCTGTGACTTCTCACCTCTCTTGTATGCCCCTGCAATGACTCGTTTCAAGTGCTTGTATAAAGCTTGTTTAGGCCGTTCAAGAGGCACACGCCAACGGGCAGCTTATCCCTCGCCGAACACCCAGCCAGAAAAAGAAAACACGCTAAACGACGGCTGATCCTGTTGCCCAGGATGCTTACCAGGACCACCAAGGGCTGGATGTGTTCAATTAGAAATCATTGTACTGTCACCAGACTTTGATGGATGAGGCTTGACGGGTTCTTCCGCACAAAACCCGATCGGGCGAGAGTGTGCGAAAGTGCCATCAAAAGATGGCACAAGGCAACGTTAGCCTGCGTGCGTGCGTGTGAGTGTGCGGCTTATTAGCTGCCTTTCTTCCGGTACATGGGAAGCATAGAGGTGTGAGCATTTTCCAGCTATTGCTGCTGGTTCGAGTGAGACACACAAAAACAAATCCATGTCAAATGCCAAGTGGCAATTGAACACCGGTTTTCGGAGCTTCCAGCCGGCCGAAAGGCTGGTGGAAAGTCATAGCGGTTGAACTGTGTGTGTCACCACGAGACCACTCTTCGGAGGCTCCTTCGTGTGGCGTGTCAGGGACGGCACGGTCATTGTTACAATGACACACATTTCCAGCCCTATGATCAACCGTTACTGCTCCGACCACGCTTAAAGCATCAACTAGCTCCAACGAACCTCAAACACGCAACACTCAACTGTGAATGAAAAAAGTCCTTCTTTACGATAAAACAATCCCAAAAAAAAGATCCAAAAAATCTCCACTCATAATGGGATGTGCCTTAACAAGCTCGACAACAGGAGGAAAACAATTGGGAAAAATAATCATCTCTCGCCCCCGGGGAGCCGGAGGCCACGGGTGACGGAAAAGGGGAAACGATTCTTCAGCCGCCACTACATAATGACTTCATTTTGTCCAGTACTATGGAGTAATTTGCGTTGATTGTAGCCCGATCGTTCCAGGGCGAGGCAATGTAAAAGCAACATTTAAGCGCACCAGTCGCTGCCACTGGAGCAGTCGCAAAAGGTCTAGGAAAGGGGAAAGCTTATGTTGCTCGCATTTAAATCGTCCGGCGAACCGATTCGCGCTTTGCATGCCACTGGCGGAATGGTCGGCATCGTCGGGTTGGACACTCCGAGGCTGAGCGGAAAATGACCGCTAATCAGTGTCGCTAACAGGTCACGGTTGCGCGTTTTGTGGTGCTTTATTTCGATAAACTTTCCGCACGTATCATTTGACGGAGTTCAATCATGAGAATGGCCGATTTCCCTCCGTGCCTTCTCCTTAACACATCATCAAAGAAATGGGATGTTTATCATGAGATCCCCCTGAAATGCCCAACAATCCTTCCCATGTTCCTCTTGCAGTTTTGCGTTAATCGTTTGCCGCGAAAATTGAGTGTTTGTTTTTGCACCGTTTGCAACGCCAACGAGGTGGAGTAGCCGAGAGATCCGCTGACCATCCCTGGCAAGCGCGGCTGTGCCACATATTCCAGGCCGATTACTCCTGCCTGAGCATACATCCTCGAGCGAAGATCGGATCGGACAGGGCCAAAATCGCACGCAATCGCCTCCAAGGTGCGTGTTGTTGAATGTGTCGAAGGGACGCCTCCAAGAGAAACAAAAGAAAATCGAACGACTCGTTGCACGATTCTGCGTTGCGTTTTTTTGGGAGATTTCGTACGCAAACTGAACAAGCGCCCGGCAATGGCCGTATGTTGACAGGCTGCTGCTGTTGCTGCTGCACCTTCCTCTCTCTTGGACGTTCGATAATTATCAATATCGTTAATGAAAGTGCACCGCCGAATGGTGTGCAATTATGGCCAATTTGTGTCGGGTTCTGTGTGTGATAGGGTTGCGCTAGCGGGGCAGATAGTCGACGGTACAGGGCAGGTAGGTTCGTTGTGCAATCTGTGCTTCATTTTTGTTCCGTATTTACTTTGGCTAATTTAAGGAAATTATGATTGATTGGATTTTTAAACGATACGCCAAGTAGTTGCTGCTTTGGTATGTTGAGTAAGTCGAAAGGCTTTTCGGAATTGTTTGGAAGTTGTGAAAGTTTTTGTAGTGAAGAAAGAAAAGCTTTAAAGTGTTCTGTAAAGACTGATATTGAAACAGATACAATGAGGTTAGATTAACTCAACCGACTGTTAGCTACTGTGCATACAATATAGAATTTATAACATCGGAAAGTCATTGTCCCAGCACTTTTAACGGTCCGGAATAGAACGGGATGTACATTGGAATTCCCAATTCTCACCAAACTGCCATCTTTTTTAGCGTATTTACAGCATCTACGAATTTTATGACTTTATACCATCATACTGTGTATTAAGTTGCCACGGAAACGCTTGTAACCCTTCCATCCAGCAAGAATCCGGCCAGATCTCCTACCGAGACAGAGCGTTATCTCCCGTAAATCACTCTCAGCACGATCAAAAGCGATCCAACTAAAAAAATGGTGCGCCCTTTCCGTCGGAAAGGAAGCTGCAACTCGTGTCCTTTCGGAAATGAAAGAAACAACAACCACCACCAAAAAAACACACTGAAAGCATGCTCCTTGAGACGCGCCAGGAATAAGCGTCAACTAACAAAAAAACACACACACACCTCAGTCCCTTCACTCGATGGTGTGAGAACTGTAAAAAGCGCCTCACGACGCGCCACCGTCGTTCGCCCTCCGCAATTATGCTGCATTCTTTAGCTCTCTCTCTCCCTCTATCTCTCTCGGGTCTTTGCTTTGCTGATTGCGGATTGAAATCAATCAAGATAAAACGCTATAAAAGTCGCTACCGTGTAATTTCCGTGCGTGCATATCACATTTTTACGCTTCCCATCTTCGAACGAACGTCATCGTCGTCGTTGTCGGTGTGCAAGGAAATCCAGTGCGCAAGCACAGCGCAAGGAAAACAGCAATTCGAAGGGGTCGTGGATTTAAGAGATCGGAAGAGTACAGTGAGGTTCTGTTTTTGCTACATGTGCTGTAACACAGATTTACTTAAATTCGGCAAACAAATACCGGCAACAGTTAAAGAACAGTCACTATTCACGCAATCCCAACACGCACTGTAACACCCAACAGGAGGAACGTTTAAGCGCAGTAAATGAACCCATCATTATCCTTTTCTTTGGCTCTGCCTTTTATCCCTTTTCACAGCTCCTTGGGTGCGCGAAACGTTTGATCAGGTTCCAATCGTCGGGGTTTCCCTGCACGCCGTGTGTGTCTCCGCCTTTGGCCCACTTCTGTAATGCTACTGTTTGCATCTTTTCGTGAAGGGACAGAAGAGCGCTTGTCCCTTCTTTTTCGCAAACTCCCTCCAAACAACAACAGGAAGGGTGCGACAATCTTCACACACGGCACTGTTGTTATTCCCGGTGCTCCGATTTGTTATGGACACTTTTCCGGGCGCATAAGGCACGCGGGGTGTGCAGAATTCATACCCGAAGACACCCGTGTCCCAAGGTGTCGATCATTTCCGACACAACAGCCAACAGGGTGAACGGATTGTGTCCTTGCGAGCAGGAGCGCAAAATCCCTACACCCCTTTTGGCAAAGGGTGCGCGGTTGCATTTGACGAGGTGTTAATTCAATCAACCCCTCCTGCCGGGCGTAAAATAACCATTGGCGCGGGTAAGAACTTCCGACGGAACTGGAGGCGGATAGGAAGCAGGGAGGGTAAATAGAGCAATAGAAGGAAACAGAGATCAATGCATTCGAGTGGCGCGAATTTCTGCGTTGTCGAACGTTTTTGAAGGACACGTTTCGCGTGATTCGACAGCCGTTAAACGAATATGCCCTGTGCGTTAGTGGAACCTCTGCGAACGGAAGTAGCGAAAGGGGTGCAAAAAGAAAGCACCGGCGCGGTCCAGTAATCCGTTTAGTGGATAATTTTCTGGTCGCTTTATTGCCCAACACAATCGCATGGCAATTCCCATCACATTTCCCGGGGCTGGACATGTACAGGATCAAAATAATCCACCCATATGCGCATGGTGATGTCGGACGACGCATGCTCGAAAAATGCGCAATTCAAGTGGGAAAAAGGCAATAAAAAAAATGGAAAATTTCAAAATTCGCCACAAACGGGTTCGCTTGACGGTTGGGAAAGATCAGACAGGATAAAGGATTTAATCGGCACGTGAGTGGCGTGAAGTGGAATAATCGATTCGAATTGAAAACCCATTTTCCCACACAAACACAAACACTGGCCCAGCTTCGAAAAGGGGATGAAGTTGTTTTGCGTTTGGAAAATGGAAAATTGTGCAATATAGATTATGGACTGTGACAACATGGAGAGATTGATGGAAATGATTGCGGTTGGAGTAAAGACGGAGAAAATAAATGTGTAGAGAGTCTGAATTTTGAATTTTAAAAACTATGTTAGCAATAACATGAAGAGACAAAATGCTTCTGTTCATCAATAATGTTGCAAAGCAGCATCACCAACTACGTAGCTCTATTCGAAGCCACATGCTTTCCATAAGCTCATGAAACCAATCTCAACATCCGCACATCACCCCACTGTCGCACGAGTCATTGTCCTTTTCCGAAGCACAACGGTACCCCTTACCGCAAGCTAATGTAATTATCCTTCCATTTACCGGTGCTTATACACTCTCAGTTGGCCCGTTTCTCCCGCTTTGTCTCCCAAATTGCGGTAAAGGCAGCTGAATCGAAGTGTTGATCGAAAACCCATCCATCTCGCTTCCCATCCGTTCTATCTGAAGTAGAAGCGCGCAAAGGGAAACGAAAGAATTCAGGAAGGCATAGACTCAACGGCGCGATATGAAGCAAAGAAGGAAGGAAGGCAGGGAGTGTTTGTCTGTACGAGAGACACACGAGAAGACACGCTCACACAAAAAGGTACAAATGATAGCAAACAACGGCAGCATCGTTCGGGAATAGCGGACACTCCCTTAGTTCACTCCCCCTTTATTTTTTTGGTAAGCACCACAATAATGGGAACATCAAACGCCACTCGTGTACAGGGAGGAAGGATATGCTCGTGACAAAGCGTTGTAATACCAAACATCAACATCAACAAACCGGGCGAGCAGGGAAAAAAGGGCAACGAGCGCATCCCTTCTATTGTCTCTCTGTCTCTCGGTGGCTCCCTTCGCTTCGCGCGGATTGTTTGCGTACCATCGGTTACACAAGTATCGGATGCCACCGTGTTGTGCTGCTCGGGGAACCTATTTCCACCCCGTTTTCCGCCTACCGCCCGTTCGGGTGGGCGGGGGCATTTAACGTGCGACTGATAATCTATTAGATCAATATTAATTCAGATATAATGAAATCGGATGCTTGCGATCGCTCGAGCGGAAACGCTGTACGTTGCACGGAAGTACCAATCATCAGCACCCCCGCGTGTCCTCGGTAGGTGACTCCGACATTGTGAGCGCCCTCTCTCTCTCTCTCTCTCTCTCTCTCTCTCTCTCTCTCTCTCTCTCTCTCTCTCTCTCTCTCTCTCTCTCTCTCTCTCTCTCTCTCTCTCTCTCTCGCTTATCGGCCGCAGTTGATTAGGTGTCGTGTTTCTATGTTGCACGGCGTAGTAAGTTTTATGCTCTCAATCATCCTGTCTCTGGAGCGTGCTTATGATGAGAGACCCAACGCATGACCGTTGGGGGGAGGCTGGAGAGTTAAAAAAAGGACTTGCCGGGACAATGTGCGCACCGGGAATTTGCTTCTATTTGTACAGCTTGTCGTCAAGCTTCGATTTGAATTTGTTGTGCAAATATTTGTATTTACTTTGTGCTTCTTTCGACCCGAATTCGTGTAATCCCGGATGTAGTCGGATGTGCTTTAGAAGAGTAGAAAGTGGCATTACTAAGCCGTCACTAAAAGAATGAAGAACTGCCGACGGGAGTGGGGAAAACTTAACCTTTTGATCTAATTTTGGATTAATTGCTTTCAACTTCATTTGTTGGGAGGATTTTTGAGAATTTCATAAAAGGAGTACCAAATTTAAGGTTATGTTCCAAAGCACAACAGCCGACAGCAGACGTTTGGAGCCGTACTTTTTAGGATCGTTTTCTTCTCACGAATCGAAAACAATTCTCTTTGTGCTTAAAAAGTATCAAATATTGAATTAATACAACTTACCGTGCATTTCATAGCAATCCTTGCCGTTAATGTTTCGCAACAATATGCTGGTCCGACGCCATCAGCCGCCATCACCATGACAAAAATAGTAAAAAAAAATGAAGAATTCACTTACGGGACTTGATAATACCTACCTGTTGCCGAAGCCGAATCGGAATACCAGAAATTCATCTGCATATCAAAGTCTGCTTTTCCAACGACACATTTTCAAACGGTAAACATAAACATCTGTTCGAGAGCTGTCAAACGAAGCGGACACCGCATGACAGTAGTGTGCAATCTCGCTAAACCGGTGGCTGTATAAGTTCATGGAACCAGCCGGATAATCGAGAGTTTAATTTTATACACCGCGGCCGTCGTAGGACCGAGAGTTGAAGCCATTTATTTTATTTATGTTCGTTTTGTCCATAGCTTTTTAGAAAAGTAATTTACAAGAGTGCTGTCCGTTTTGCTGGTTCGATCCCGGACGTTTTATTAATCGACCGATTGTGTATTTCCCCGCTTACTCTCCAACAGGCTTCGGATAGGATTGTGAGGAAGCTATCAGCGTAGAAAGTGCATAATAAAAAACGAAGATGGCCAGCGTAAGACTGATCGGTGCGGCAATGCAGCGAAATGTGACCTTTGGACAGGCGCTTCGACTGAAGGGTAAGGATTACATATTAGTCTCTGTCCGTGTCCGGCAGGCGAAATCACGACGGTGTCTTTTTGTTTTATCGGCGGTTCGGGAAGATTCGTACTAATCGCGACGGGGATTGTGACACGTTGGACTTTGACCGACACTTAGCGGTGCGGTTCGTGCCAATCCCCGGGTAGGGGTGGGGTTGCAGGCTGTTGCGTGTGCTAAGGGGGTGCATAAACATGACTCGGAGCTTCCCTTCAGCACTCACACACACACACGCGCACGTGAAGATAGACGTATCACGGGGTGTGTGTGTGTGTGTGGATTATGAAGGGCGGGTGGTGGTGGTGTTAGTTACGACTACCGGCCACCGTCTGTCCATTTTTACAGCTGATAAGTTGGCTGGCGAGAAACATTGAAACTCGTTATGAAATCAGTCCCGATTTCAAAACATTCTCTAACCTGTGTCGTTGATTTTCTGCTGATACCCGCGGGGAATCGGGAAGAGTTAGCAACACCGCCATAACACGGAAGTGTATTTTTATTCCTACTCTTATTTTACCCTCCCGGTTTTCTCACCCACCCAGCACTTCAATCGCAAATGGCCATGCGGTATCTGGCCACGGCAGCGCCGGCCGGCAAGCACATGAAGACACGCATCGTGGACAATGTGATGGTGATCACGCTGGACTCGCCCGGTGTCAAAGTGAACTCGCTAAATACCGAGGTACAGTCCGAGTTCGATGCCGTCCTGCGCGAGGTGGAAACAAACCCGGCCGTCAGCTCGGCGGTGCTGATCTCTGGCAAGCCGGGCTGCTTCGTGGCCGGTGCCGACATTACCATGCTCGAGCAGTGCAAAACGGTCGAGGCGGCAACGAAGGTGTCACACGAGGGACAGATTCAGTTCAGCAAGCTGGAGAAATCCCGCAAACCTGTGGTGGCCGCCATCAACGGCGTTTGCTTGGGTGGAGGGCTGGAGTTGGCCCTTGCCTGTCACTACCGAGTAGCGCTTAAGGACAAGAAAACGGTCGTAGGATTGCCCGAAGTGATGCTGGGTTTGTTGCCCGGAGCTGGCGGCACTCAGCGGCTGCCAAAACTGACCTCCATCCCAACCGCATTGGACCTCGCCCTTACCGGCAAGTCGGTAAAGGCCGACAAGGCGAAGAAGCTGGGAATCGTGGACATGCTGGTGAACCCACTAGGTCCCGGACTGAAGCCAGCCGATCAAAACACACTCGAGTACCTGGAACAAGTGGCGATTCAAGTGGCGAAGGATCTTGCCTCGGAGAAGCTGAAGGTAAACCGCCAAAAGACTGGCTTGGTGGCCAAGGTGACGGACTTTGCGTTCGGCATCGAATGGGTCAAGAACAAAGTGTTCGAGAAGGCACGCGAACAGGTGATGAAGATGTCCGGCGGTCTGTACCCGGCTCCGCTCAAGATCCTGGACGTGATCCGCGTCGGTGTGGACAAGGGCCAGGAAGCTGGGTACGAGGCGGAGCGTAAAGGATTTGGCGAACTGTCGCAAACGCCCCAGTCGAAGGGTCTGATTGGCCTGTTCCGTGGCCAAACCGAGTGCAAAAAGAATCGCTTCGGCAAGCCGGCGAACCCACCGAAAACGATTGGCGTGCTGGGAGCGGGTCTGATGGGCGCCGGTATCGTGCAGGTTAGCATCGACAAGGGCTATCAGGTGATAATGAAGGACACGACGGAGGCGGGACTGGGTCGCGGTATCGGCCAGGTCCAGAACGGTCTGCAGGGTGCGATCAAGCGCAAGCGCATCAGTGCGATCGAACGCGATCAGATCCTGTCGAACCTTACCTCCACGCTGAGCTACGAACCGTTCCGCCAGACCGATATCGTGATTGAGGCCGTGTTCGAGAACATCGACATTAAGCACCGCGTCATCAAGGAGCTGGAGCAGGTGGTGCCGAAGCACTGCATCATCGCCACAAACACGTCCGCTATTCCGATCACGAAGATCGCTGCCGGCAGTTCTCGACCGGAGAACGTCGTCGGCATGCACTACTTCTCCCCCGTTGACAAGATGCAACTGTTGGAGATTATTACGCATCCGGGCACGTCCAAGGAGACGGCGGCGGCTGCCGTCGAGGTGGGCCTGCGACAGGGCAAGGTGGTCATCACCGTGGGTGACGGACCCGGTTTCTACACGACCCGCATCCTCTCGACCATGCTGTCAGAGGCAATCAGGTAAGACAAGCGTAGTGTTTGTGGCTAGTGGTTCGTTTGACAATCCGCTCATCTTTGCCTCTTTTTCATCGACAGACTTCTGCAGGAGGGTGTCGATCCGAAGGATCTCGACAAGATGACCAAGACGTTCGGATTCCCGGTCGGTGCTGCCACGCTCGCGGACGAGGTCGGTATCGATGTGGGAGCGCACATTGCCGTCGATCTGGCGAAGGCGTTCGGCGACCGGTTCTCCGGTGGCAATCTGGGCGTTATGGAGGACCTGGTTAAGGCCGGCTTCATGGGACGCAAGTCGGGCAAGGGTGTGTTCGTGTACTCGGGCGGTCGCAGCAAGAACCGTGAGGTGAACCAGGACGCTCTCGCCATCATGAAGCAGAAGTACGCCCTGCAGTCGCGCGGTGCTAACAGCGTGGAGGACATGCAGCTGCGCATGGTTTCGCGCTTTGTGAACGAAGCCGTCCTCTGTCTGGAGGAGAAAATCCTGGACAGCCCCCTGGAGGGTGATGTTGGTGCCGTGTTCGGTCTGGGCTTCCCGCCATTCACCGGTGGACCGTTCCGCTGGGTGGACCAGTACGGTGCGGAACGGCTCGTCAGCAAGATGCGCTCGTACGCCGATCTGTACGGTGCTCCGTTCGTGCCGGCCCAAACCCTGCTCGACATGGCCAAGGACTCGAGCAAGAAGTTCTACCCGAGCAAGTAAGAAGACAATCGGTAGCTAGGAAAGTTTATCGTCGTTATCGTGTATCATCAGTGACCAACATCATCCATCATCCCTCCCCTATTCGTGTATTGGACCTGTTAGCTCTTAAGTACGTAAGAAAGAAAGCATTATGTTCTTGTATAAGTCTAGTGTTCCAATTTTCTGGATCACGGATCGTGTTAATAACGTCCCCGGGCTCGATGCTGATATGACATACTGTATCGCACTCGTGTCTCTTGTGTAGCATAAAAAGGATAAATGTTAGAGCTCTATCTTTTGTTTGGTTTGCTTTCTGTTACTGCATTTTATAAATAAAAATTATTATTTACAACACATGCAACTGTTTGTGGAGCCATTGGTCGACATTCCGAAAACTGGGTGATTGCGCCATTGAAAGCGCGACTCACCTTCGCGTCACGTTACCATGTTAGTAGGTCGTCGGTAACGTTAGTGATGTGGAAAATGCTTTTTTATTTGTTGTTTCTTTACGTAAAACCGACATAGCAACCATTGTTTTAGGGCCATCCAATCATTCCAGTTCAGTGCGCGAAAAGCAGGAAGCTTTTGCTCTTCCCAAAAATAGGGCGCGAAAAATAGAAAGATGGCAATTTCGTGCTTGAAGAACGCCAACTCCAACTCAGCCGAGAACACGTTCCTCTACACGCCGTGTCACTGTCCGGCGGAAAAGCTACTGCGCCAGCAGCAGGTCCGCTGTGAGAAGCCTCGCATGCCCCACCGGGTGTCGAGAAGAACGCAATACCTGGCCAAACCACGTAATGCACGCGGCAGGTACGAAATAAGGGCCGTGAACCGTAGCACCAAGCAGACGGAGCTGTGTCGCTCGTACAAGGAACCGTACGCCTCGAAACGCATCCAGCAGCTGGCATTGCCGCACGTGCGGAAGCTGGTGGCCGCTCAGCAGGAGTACCGTCGCTTTATCGCCCGCCGCCAGCAGGACCAGCTCGAGAAGCGCATCAAGAAGAGCATCTTTACCGTGTACAGTCGACTGGCGAACGTGCAGCTGCCAGCGGTCGACAAGTTGAAGGGCATGTCAGCGGACGAGTGGCAAAAGCATCAGGACTGGCTGGTACGCAACGCCCAACCGAAGCAGGCTCCCGCGCCCGAACCACCGAAGCGCGAGCGGAAACCGTTGGCCGCCTTGATCGGGCGTATCGATAGCTTGTCGGAACCACGGTTCGCTCGCAAGAAATTTGCCGGTCAGGAAAAGCCCGGACCGGCCGCCAAACCGGGCGCTCTGAAAGCGATGGCATCCGATCACGTGACCAAGCTTGCGGAACCGCTTGAGCGTCGCAAGCGAGCGAAGGGTGTTCCAGTGGAGGATACACGGTTGCCGGAAAACGTGCTCAAAGCGGTTGCCTCGAGCCGAGTGGCAGAGTTGGCCGTTGCAAAGTCGTATCGGAATGTGAACAACGAGTACCGCGATAAACCGTTCACGGTGGAACCGAATGCGCTGAAGGCGAAGCCAAGCGACCGCATCCTGGAGCTGGCGAAACCGAAGAAGGTGAAAAAGTAGGGATTTTCTGACTCCTTCCAGTACTGTTTCAAAAGTTTCGAGCATTCGAACAAGCAAAATAGGCAAAATTATTTATTGTGAAGCAAAATTTTACGGCACATGAGGGCATCGTTCTTACGTTTCAAACAGAAATGAAGCAATAAGAGTTGTTGAGAAGTTGCTTTACCAACCGGTACACACACTGTCGCGTGTTGCATTTATTATTATTCGATGACTCGTCATTTACTAGAAACTTACAACGGCGGCAATGGCTATTATTAGTGCTACCTTTGCTCGTCTGGTGGTTTTAGGGAGCGGCTTGTCTTACTTTTCGCGTAATACTCTCGAACGTAGCCGAACAGCTTTTCGATGGCATCGTAACTCCTGACTGCGCGTCGTCCTCTTCTACTTTGGTAGGTTCAATAAATAGGGGGCTAAACCGTTGTTTTTTAAAAACATGTTCCACTAGACAAAAGTTAATCGGCGACATTTTGCATTCATTTAGAGGGGCGGTAAAGATTTGCGAAGGTGGCAAAAAACAAATTTAAAGAACAGGTTCAAATAACTTAGAGCATGATGACCCCGCCGGGGGAGAAAGATACTGTAAAGAAAGATGGCAAAAGTACAATCGTGTGTTTCCGCAGGACTGAGAGTAGGGATGGTACTTGGGGGTAGAAGTAGTAGTAGTAGTGGGGTGGGAAAGGTAGGTCAATTCGTACTGCTTCCGGTAATTTGTAGCTCTCGTCAACCCAACGCTTCTTCGGGAGCATTGCATTGCATTACAGCTTATCGCAGATTGTGAATGACAGCCTGGGTGAACTCGTTGGTCGTGTTCTGACCGCCGAGATCCTTGGTGCGGACCTTGCCGGCGCGCAGCACGTTCTGCACCGCCTGGAAGATCATCTGGCTGTATGGCAGCAAGTTCACGTGGCGCAGCATCTTCGACGAGCACAGCAGCATGGCGGTCGGGTTGGCAATGTTCTTACCAACGCCCTCAGCGAAAGTGTGGCGTGCACCCTGGGGAGAGTGGAGAAAAACCATCGATTAGGTCTCTGTTTTGCTGATCTTTGTTCGCAAGACGCTTCTACTTACTGGCTCAAAGACGGCATGCTCGGCAGAGTAGGAAGCGCCGGCCACAACACCGGCACCTCCGACCAAACCGGACGCGATGTTATCGATAATGTTGCCGTAAAGGTTCGGCGCCACCATCACGTCGAACTGGTTCGGATTGCTCACGAGCTGCATGGTCGTGTTGTCGACGATCATCTTCTCGAACTGAATTCGCGGATAGAGTTTAGCGATCTGGGATGGAAAACAAGCACACAAATAATGACTAACTGACCGAATTGACTGCATTCCTTGCTCCTTTACCTACCTGTTCGCATTTTCTCATGAACAGACCATCACCCAGCTTCATGATGTTGGCCTTGTGCACGCAGGTGACCTTCTTGCGGTTGTGCTTGGTCGCATAATCAAAGGCGAACTTGGCAATGCGAGCCGACTTCTGGGCGGTGATGACCTTCAGGCACTCGATCACGCCGGGCACGGCTTCGTGTTCCAGGGCTGAATATTCGCCCTCCGTCTGCTCGCGGATGACGACCGAATCGATGCCCTTGTGGCGCGTATGCACTCCCTCCAAGCTCACAACGTGCACCACGTTCGCGTACAGATCGAGCTCGTTGCGCAGCTTCATGTTGAGCGTTTCCAGCTCGCCGGTGCGGCTAAAGTCGGGCGTTGCCAGGATACCCTTCAGGCACACCTTGTTCTTGTTAATGGACCGGACGACATCGTCGAGCGGAGCGCTGAGCGTCGGGTTCACCTCCGACAGGAAGAACGTCTCGAAGTCCACCGGCACGTCGGCGGCCTTGAACACTTCCTGCACCGAGTACACCAGCTCCGGGCCGACGCCATCGCCGGGAATCAGGGTGCAAGTGATGCGACCCTCGCTCTTTCCCTGACGCTGGAAGATGTGTACCGAGGGGTACGGGGGATATACATAAACGTTAATCATAAGTACTTGTCGCACGTGATGGTTGCGTTACTTACCGGATTCTGAGCTACAGCCGTCGAATGGATACCACGGCAAGAAGCCTACAAATAAAACATAGATTAGTTATTTCATTCCACTAGATCCTCCTAGCCGTCGTCCCGAAAACTAGAACACAGCGCGACACGGAGGTGTTACATAAACATTGGCCAACACAAATTAAATGTCCCCCAAAAGCGGGTCACCCACGACTACCCACCTGCACCAGCGTTTTGGCCACATTGCGAGCAATGAACGACATTCTGCCACCACGGATGAATATACCAAAACGGTTGCCTTGCTGGGCCTTGCTAGCCGCGAAGAAGTTCTGCTGCTGCCGAGGGAAAATACAGCACGGTCCTTATTTTTTGCGGCGCGCAGAACGAACGAAGAGGAAAAAGCGAGAAAATTGCGTGAAAATCCTGCTGCCAAGAATTTTGACACCGGCAGAATGTCATCCGACGGGGGAGCTGTCACATTGGTGGAAATAATTTAAAAATAAGCATCTAAGCTTCTTTTTAAAACATTGAGTATTTCTGTTAATTTCAATGAATACGGCTATCGATAGGAATCAGTAAATTCAATTCTAAAACATAAAAATAAGTTTAATTTGCCGGTACCATTTGTGCTGGCAGTTTCATGCTGTCAGTTTGGTGCTGTCAATTGGCCGCATTGAGCTGTCACACACCGGAGGCAGTTGTTTATTTACATCCCATGCGGGAGCATCTTCATTCGCTGGTTGTTGTGTGAATGTAATTTTGTGTTTAAAAATGACGAATAATAGTACCAAAAAAGCTGTATCTACGATGAATGAGAGGCTGTGGACATTTGCCCAGCAGCTTCCTTCGGAAAACAAATTCCAAGCGGTGTTAAAACTGCAACTAATGTACGTTTCCTCCGGCTACTTCTGACTGAGGCTTGTTCCATGTGTGCTAATGGCATTGATTCTTTTCAGGAGGAAGTCACTTAAGCACGAAAGAATCCAGAAGAGCGAGCACGAAAAAATGTGCAGAAAGTGTCATATATCGTGGTCGGCCGGGTACTTTTCCGTAGAAATTATACCAGGATGCAAACGAAACCGAAGACAAATTGACCAGCTTCAAAGCAAAGGCGAGCTAACTAAACAACAGCAATCTCTGTTAGAATACCTCAAGACGCGTGTGGGGCGGACCGCGGTAAGTATTCTATTCGCGCACGTGTGTTAGCGAATTCATAATAACGGGTTGTTTGGTTTTTGTGTCTCAGAAATACACGTGCGGAATATGTTCCTACAAAACGCGGGTCCAATTGGATTCGAACGTTAAGCTGCCTGAATGTAAGGCTGCGATAACTGTATCGAAAGACGAGCAAAGAGAAAAAGCTTACCAGCAGTGGCTAGAGGAGACACAGAGGAAACGAAAACGTCACGGAAAATCCACTGCTGGGTTGAAAATACCATCCAAGCTGACCCAAAAAGCTCCAAATACTCCAAGTGCCACAAGTACCCTAAATGCCACCGGAAGCAAACAAGCAAACCCCGTTTCTCAACCTGCTGCTAAGAAGGGCTCCACACCATTCAAACCGACTGATTTTCGGTTAATACAAAAATTGCTACAATCTTCTATGGCTTCTAAAGCAAAGAACATGCAACCGCCGAAGGCAAAGCAAGCGAATAGCTCTGTGAGATTTGGTAGGAACTAGAGCAGAAGAAATAAAAGGCCACCCCGAAGTGTGTTCTAAGGTAAATTTATTGAATATATGTATATTATACGTTAAACAACCCCTCTCTGTGATGTTCTCTGGACCATTTCCAGACTAATGATGAAGTATGTTGATAGATGGCTGACCATTTCGGCCTTAGAAGATAGATGCTCAGTTATCCAGAGGAATTTTGTCCTTAACGAGCTGTGGAAAGGAAGTTGAAGAAAGAAAATTGAGATAAACTTGTTCCATTACCAGTTCTGAGAACACACGAATATATCGACTTCTGTGTCAGATGTCGGTTGGTGCCGAGAACGGCAGAACGGTATAAAACGGGTTATTGAAATTAGTACTCGAATATTTAAGATACTTGTTAGACACTCCACTTCTATGACTAGAGTTAATGGAAAGTGCGCAGGTACGATTGAACATTGACATATTTACAACACAACAAAAAAAAAACAAGAACAGAAACTTTGTTCGGTATGGAACAGTATCGTCCATTGAAATGGCAGTCAGTGCAGTCAGAATCCGCTACCGTATGTGTCCAGGGGAGGTGGGAGGTTTCGAAAATTGTCTCATGAAGTAACATACATATAGAGAGCGAGAGAGAGAGAGAGATAGTAAGAGAGCGGGAGAGCAATAGCAATGTGGGAAATGGAATTGGCCACCGTATGCAGGGACGTGCCATCGTGCGTAAGTGCCTTGGGATGCAGCGCATCGACGGTGTGGTGCCATTCGGAGCGTTAGCATGAAGCAGCAGCATCCTCTCACC